>NW_026990758.1:0-42500 GCF_036250125.1 Pseudopipra pipra | reverse complement strand
TAGACGGGACTGTACCCCCGAACCCTAACGCCAGACCGAACCCTACCCCTACCACTAGACGCGACTGTACCCCCGAACCCTAACGCCACACCGAACCCTACCCCTAGACGCGACTGTACCCCCGAACCCTAACGCCAGACCTAACCCTACCCCTAGACGCGACTGTACCCCCGAACCCTAACGCCAGACCTAACCCTACCCCTAGACGCGACTGAACCACCGAACCCTAACGCCACACCAAGCCCTACCCCTAGACGCGACTGTACCCCCGAACCCTAACGCCACACCTAACCCTATCCTTAGACGCGACTGTACCCCCGAACCCTAACGCCACAACGAACCCTACCCCTAGACGCGACTGTACCCCAGAACCCTAACGCCACAACGAACCCTACCCCTAGACGCGACTGTACCCCCGAACCTAAAGCCAGACCTAATCCTACCCCTAGACGCGACTGTACCCCCGAACCCTAACGCCACAACGAACCCTACCCCTGAACGGGACTGTACCCCCGAACCCTAACGCCACACCGAACCCTACCCCTAGACGCGACTGTACCCCCGAACCCTAACGCCAGACCTAACCCTACCCCCAGACGCGACTGTACCCCCGAACCCTAACGCCACACCTAGCCCTACCCCTAGACGTGACTGTACCCCCGAACACTAACGCCACACCTAGCCCTACCTCTAGACGCGACTGTACCCCCGAACCCTAACGCCACACCTAGCCCTACCCCTAGACGCGACTGTACCCCCGAACCCTAACGCCAGACCGAACCCTACCCCTAGACGCGACTGTACCCCCGAACCCTAACGCCACACCGAACCCTACCCCAGACGCGACTGTACCCCCGAACCCTAACGCCAGACCTAACCCTACCACTAGACGCGACTGTACCCCCGAACCCTAACGCCACACCGAACCCTACCCCTAGACGCGACTGTACCCCCGAACCCTAACGCCAGAACGAACCCTACCCCTAGACGCGACTGTACCCCCGAACCCTAACGCCACACCTAACCCTACCCCTAGACGCGACTGTACCCCCGAACCCTAACACCAGACCTAACTTTACCCCTAGACGCGACTGTAGCCCCGAACCCTAACGCCACACCGAACCCTACCCCTAGACGCGACTGAACCCCCGAACCCTAACGCCACACCGAGCCCTACCCCTAGACGCGACTGTACCCCCGAACCCTAACGCCACAACGAGCCCTACCCCTAGACGCGACTGTACCCCAGAACCCTAACGCCACAACGAACCCTACCCCTAGACGCGACTGTACCCCCGAACCCTAACGCCACACCGAACCCTACCCCTAGACGCGACTGTACCCCCGAACCCTAACGCCACACCGAACCCTACCTCTAGACGCGACTGTGCCCCCGAACCCTAACGCCACACCTAGCCCTACCTCTAGACGCGACTGTACCCCCGAACCCTAACGCCACACCTAACCCTACCCCTAGACGCAACTGTACCCCCGAACCCTAACGCCACACCGAACCCTACCCCTAGACGCGACTGTACCCCCGAACCCTAACGCCAGACCGAACCATACCCCTCGACGCGACTGTACCCCCGAACCTAACGCCAGACCTAACCCTACCCCTAGACGCGACTGTACCCCCGAACCCTAACGCCAGAACGAACCCTACCCCTGAACGGGACTGTACCCCCGAACCCTAACGCCACACCGAACCCTACCCCTAGACGCGACTGTACCCCCGAACCCTAACGCCACACCGAACCCTACCCCTAGACGCGACTGTACCCCCGAACCCTAACGCCAGACCGAACCCTACCCCTAGACGCGACTGTACCCCCGAACCCTAACGCCAGACCTAACCCTACCCCTAGACGCGACTGTACCCCCGAACCCTAACGCCACAACGAACCCTACCCCTAAACGGGACTGTACCCCCGAACCCTAACGCCACACCGAACCCTACCCCTAGACGCGACTGTACCCCCGAACCCTAACGCCAGACCTAACTTTACCCCTAGACGCGACTGTACCCCCGAACCCTAACGCCACACCTAACCCTACCCCTAGACGCGACTGTACCCCCGAACCCTAACGCCACACCGAACCCTACCCCTAGACGCGACTGTACCCCCGAACCCTAACGCCACACCTAACCCTACCCCTAGACGCAACTGTACCCCCGAACCCTAACGCCACACCTAGCCCTACCCTTAGACGCGACTGTACCCCCGAACCCTAACGCCACACCGAACCCTACCCCTAGACGGGACCGTACCCCCGAACCCTAACGCCACACCGAACCCTACCCCTAGACGCGACTGTACCCCCGAACCCTAACGCCAGACCGAACCCTACCCCTAGACGTGACCGTACTCCCGAACCCTAACGCCAGACCTAACTTTACCCCTAGACGCGACTGTACCCCCGAACCCTAACGCCAGAGCTAACCCTACCCCTAGACGCAACTGTACCCCCGAACCCTAACGCCCCACCTAGCCCTACCCCTAGACGCGACTGTACCCCCGAACCCTAACGCCAGAACGAACCCTACCCCTAGACGCGACTGTACCCCCGAACCCTAATGCCACACCTAACCCTACCCCTAGACGCGACTGTACCCCCGAACCCTAACGCCACACCGAACCCTACCACTAGACGCGACTGTACCCACCAACCCTAACGCCAGACCGAACCCTACCCCTAGACGCGACTGTACCCCCGAACCCTAACGCCAGAACGAACCCTACCCCTAAATGGGACTGTACCCCAAACCCTAACGCCACACCGAACCCTACCCCTAGACGCGACTGTACCCCCGAACCCTAACGCCACACCTAACCCTACCCCTAGACGGGACTGTACCCCCGAACCCTAACGCCACACCTTAACCTACCCCTAAACTCGACTGTACCCCCGAACCCTAATGCCACACCTAACCGTACCCCTAAACCCGACTGTACCCCCGAACCCTAACACCAGACCGAACCCTACCCCTAAACTCGAATGTACCCCCGACCCCTAATGCTACACCTAAACCTATGCCTAAACCCGACTGTACCCCTGAACCCTAATGCCACAACTTAACCAACCCCTAAACCCGACTGTCACCCTCCAACCCTAATGCTACACCTAAACCTACCCCTAAACCTAACTGTACCCCTAACCCTAACCTAAGGTTTAGGGGTAGGTTTAGGTGTAGTATAACTGTAAACCCTAACCCTAAATCTAACTGTAAGCATAATGCTGACTGTAACCCTCCCTCTAGGCCTAGGTCCAGGTTTAGGGTTAGAGTTAGGCTTAAGGTTTGGCTTAGGGTTAGGTGTAGTGTTCGGGTTAGGTTGTGGGTTAGGCCTAGGGTTGGGGTGATGGTTATGGTTAGGGTTAGGTGTTGACTTAGGGTTTGGGTTGGCCTAGGATTATGTGTAGGGTTGGGGTTTAGGCTAAGTTTAGGTGTAGGGTTAGGGACAGGTGTAGGGGTAGGATTAGGCTTTGGATTATTTATAAGGCTAGGCGTAGTCCTTCCCCTCGGGGAAGGTCTGGGGTTTCAGCTAGGGTTTAACTTAGAGGTAGGGCTAGGGTTAGGATTTGGGATAGGTGTAGGCCTAGGGTTGGTGGGGGTTTTGTGGGTGGTTGTCTTTGTGTTGTGAGAAGTGCATGTGGTGTTATTTGGATGGTTTTTAATTTTCATTAAAAATTAATAAAAATACATAAATTTTAAGTGCAATTCTATGATTGTCCACAAGGTGGCAGCAGTTCGATTAATTTTCAGTTGCAATTGCAGTTTTTTCCCCGGCAGGTGGCACTGTTAGGAATATCTTTAAATGCAGTTCCTGTTTTCTGTCAGCAGGTGGCGCTGTTATGAAATTTTTTTAAAGCAGTTCCTGTTTTCTGTCAGCAGGTGGCGCAGTTATCAATTTTTTTAATGTAGTTCCCATTTTCCGTCGGCAGGTGGCAGTATTTCATGTGAAATATATGTGCAATTCCTAGGTTGCACTGTTGCTATGCGGTTTTTTACTTACTAGATATTTTCCTTTCATAACAATATTTATTGGTGTAGTTTTTAACGAAAATCAGACAATTGGCTTGTAATTACTTAGTGGCTTGAAAATTTACTAGTGTAATTGCATGAAAATTAAAATCAGGATAAGAGCCTAAGAGAAATAAAATCAGGAGAAGAGCCTAAGAGTATTAAAATCAGGAAAAGAGCCTAAAACAATTAAAATCAGGAGAAGACCATAAAAAAAATTAAAATCAGGAGAAGAGCTTAAAAAAATTAAAATCGGGAGAAGAGCCAAAAAAAATTAAAATCAGGAGAAGAGCCTAAGAAAATTAAAATCAGGAGAGGAGCCTACAAAAATTAAAAGCAGGAGAAGAGCCTAAGAAAACTAAAATCAGGAGAAAAGCCTAAGAAAATTAAAATCAGGACAAGAGCCTAAGAAAATTAAAATCAGGACAAGAGCCTAAGAGAATTAAAATCAGAAGAGCCTAAGAGAATTAAAATCAGGAGAGGAGCCTAAAAAAATTAAAATCAGGAGAACAGCCTAAGAGAATTAAAATCAGGAAAAGAACCTAAAAGAATTAAAATCAGGAGAACAGCCTAAGAGAATTAAAATCAGGAGATAAGCCTAAGAGAATTAAAATCAGGAGAGGAGCATAAAAAAATTAAAATCAGGAGAAGAGCCTATAAAAAATAAAATCAGGAGAAGAGCCTAAAAGAATTACAATCAGGAGAAGAGTCTAAAAAAAAATAAAATCAGGAGAAGACTCTAAAAAATTAAAATCAGGAGAAGAGCCAAAAAAAAATTAAAATCAGGAGAAGAGTCTAAAAAATTAAAATTAGGAGATAAGTCTAAGAGTAAATAAAATCAGGAGAAGAGCAAAAGAAAATTAAAATCAGGAAAAGAGTCTAAAAAAATTAAAATCAGGAGAGGAGTCTAAAAAATTAAAATTAGGAGATAAGCCTAAGAGTAAATAAAATCAAGAGAAGAGCCAAAGAAAATTAAAATCAGGAAAAGAGCCTAAAAAAAATAAAATCAGCAGTTAAGCCTAAAAAAACTAAACTCAGGAGAAGAGCCTAAAAAAATTAAAATCAGGAGAACAGCCTAAGCGACTTAAAATCAGGAGTGGAGCATAAAAAAAAAATCAGGAGAAGAGCCTAAGAGAATTAAAATCAGGAGAAGAGCCTAAGAGAATTAAAATCAGGAGAAGAGCCTAAGAGAAATAAAATCAGGAGAAGAGCCTAAGAAAATTAAAATCAGGAGAAGACCATAAAAAAATTAAAATCAGGAGAAGAGCCTAAAAAACTTAAAATCAGGAGATAAGCCTAAGAGAAATAAAACCAGGAGATAAGCCTAAGAAAATTAAAAGAAGGAGAAGAGCCTAAGAGAAATAAAATCAGGAAAAGAGCCCAAAAAAATTAAAATCAAGAGAAGAGCCTAAGAAAATTAAAATCAGGAGAAGAGTCTAAAAAAATTACAATCAGGATAAGAGCCTAAAAAAATTAAAACCAGGAGATAAGTCTAAGAGAAATAAAACCAGGAGATAAGCCTAAGAGAAATAAAACCAGGAGATAAGCCTAAGAAAATTAAAATCAGGAGAAGAGCCTAAAAAAATGAAAATCAGGAGAAGAGCTTAAAAAAATAAAAATCAGGAAGAGAGCCTATAAAATTAAAATCAGAAGAGCCTAAAAGAATTAAAATCAGGAGTCTAAAAATTAAAATCAGGAGAAGAGCCTAAAAAAACTAAAATCAGGAGAAGAGCTTAAAAAAAATTAAAAGCAGGAGAGGAGCCTACAAAAATTAAAAGCAGGAGAACAGCGTAAAACAAATAAAAGCAGGAGAAGAGTCTAAAACAATTAAAAGCAGGAGAAGAGACTAAAACAATTAAAAGCAGGAGAAGAGCCTAAAACAATTAAAGGCAGGACAAGAGCCTAAGAAAATTCAAATCAGGACAAGAGCCTAAAAAAATTGAAATCAGGAGAAGAGCCTAAAAAAATTGAAATCAGGAGAACAGCCTAAGAGAATTAAAATCAGGAGAACAGCCTAAGAGAATTAAAATCAGGAAAAGAACCTAAAAGAATTAAAATCAGGAGAACAGCCTAAGAGAATTAAAATCAGGAGAAGAGCCTAAGAGAATTAAAATCAGGAGAGGAGCATAAAAAAATTAAAATCAGGAGAAGAGCCTATAAAAAATAAAATCAGGAGAAGAGCCTAAAAGAATTAAATTCAGGAGAAGAGTCTAAAAAAAATAAAATCAGGAGAAGAGTCTAAAAAAATTGAAATCAGGAGAACAGCCTAAGAGAATTAAAATCAGGAGAACAGCCTAAGAGAATTAAAATCAGGAAAAGAACCTAAAAGAATTAAAATCAGGAGAACAGCCTAAGAGAATTAAAATCAGGAGAAGAGCCTAAGAGAATTAAAATCAGGAGAGGAGCATAAAAAAATTAAAATCAGGAGAAGAGCCTATAAAAAAAAAATCAGGAGAAGAGCCTAAAAGAATTAAAATCAGGAGAAGAGCCTAAAGAAAATAAAATCAGGAGAAGAGTCTAAAAAAATTAAAATCAGGAGAAGAGCCTAAAAAAATTAAAATCAGGAGAAGAGCAAAAGAAAATTAAAATCAGGAGAAGAGCCTAAAAAATTAAAATCAGGAGAAGAGCCTAAGAGAAATAAAATCAGGAGAAGACCATAAAAAAATTAAAATCAGGAGAAGAGCCTAAAGAAATTAAAATCAGGAGAAGAGTCTAAAAAATTAAAATTAGGAGATAAGCCTAAGAGTAAATAAAATCAGGAGAAGAGCAAAAGAAAATTAAAATCAGGAGAAGAGCCTAAAAAAATTAAAATCAGGAGAACAGCCTAAGAGACTTAAAATCAGGAGTGGAGCATAAAAAAAAAAAATCAGGAGAAGAGCCTAAGAGAATTAAAATCAGGAGAAGAGTCAAAAAAAATTTAAAGAAGGAGAAGAGCCTAACAGAATTAAAATCAGGAGAAGAGCCTAAGAGAAATAAAACCAGGAGAAGAGCCTAAGAAAATTAAAATCAGGAGAAGACCATAAAAAAATTAAAATCAGGAGAAGAGCCTAAAAAAATTAAAATCAGGAGATAAGTATAAGAGAAATAAAACCAGGAGATAAGCCTAAGAAAATTAAAAGAAGGAGAAGAGCCTAAGAGAAATAAAATCAGGAAAAGAGCCCAAAAAAATTAAAATCAGGAAAAGAGCCTAAAAAAATTACAATCAGGAAAAGAGTCTAAAAAAATTAAAACCAGGAGATAAGTCTAAGAGAAATAAAACCAGGAGATAAGTCTAAGAAAATTAAAAGAAGGAAAGGTGCCTAAAAAAATTAAAATCAGGAGAAGAGCCTAAAAAAATAAAAATCAGGGGAAGAGCCTAAAAAAATTAAAATCAGGAAGAGACCCTATAAAATTAAAATCAGAAGAGCCTAAAAGAATTAAAATCAGGAGTCTAAAAATTAAAATCAGGAGAAGAGCCTAAAGAAATTAAAAACAGGAGAAGAGCCTAAGAGAAATAAAATCAGGAGAAGAGCCTTAAAAAATTAAAATCAGGAAAAGAACCTAAAAAAATTAAAATCAGGAGAAGAGCCTAAGAGAATTAAAATCAGGAGAGGAGCCTAAGAAAATTAAAATCAGGAGAAGAGCCTAAAAAAACTAAAATCAGGAGAAGAGCTTAAAAAAAATTAAAAGCAGGAGAAGAGCGTAAAACAATTAAAAGCAGGAGAAGAGTCTAAAACAATTAAAATCAGGAGAAGAGCCTAAGAAAATTAAAATCAGGAGAGGAGCCTAAAAAAATTAAAATCAGGAGAAGAGCCTAAAAAAATTAAAATCATGAGAACAGCCTAAGAGAATTAAAATCAGGAAAAGAACCTAAAAGAATTAAAATCATGAGAAGAGCCTAAGAGAATTAAAATCAGGAGAACAGCCTAAGAGAATTAAAATCAGGAAAAGAACCTAAAAGAATTAAAATCAGGAGAACAGCCTAAGAGAATTAAAATCAGGAGAAGAGCCTAAGAGAATTAAAATCAGGAGAGGAGCATAAAAAAATTAAAATCAGGAGAAGAGCCTATAAAAAATAAAATCAGGAGAAGAGCCTAAAAGAATTAAAATCAGGAGAAGAGTCTAAAAAAAAAATAAAATCAGGAGAAGAGCCTAAAAAAATTAAAATCAGGAGAAGAGCCTCAAAAAATTGAAATCAGGAGAAGAGCCTAAGAGAAACAAAATCAGGAGAAGAGTCTAAAAAAATTACAATCAGGAGAAGAGTCTAAGAGTATTGAAATCAGGAAAAGAGCATAAAAAAATTAAAATCAGGAAGAGAGCGTAAAAAAATTACAATCAGGAGAAGAGTCTAAAAAAATTAAAACCAGGAGATAAGTCTAAGAGAAATAAAACCAGGAGATAAGCCTAAGAAAATTAAAAGAAGGAAAGGAGCCTAAAAAAATTAAAATCAGGAGAAGAGCCTAAGAAAATTAAAATCAGGAGAAGAGCCTAAGAAAATTAAAATCAGGAGAAGAGCCTAAAAAAATTAAAATCAGGAGAAGAGCCTAAAAAAATTAAAATCAGCAAAAGAACCAAAACAATTAACATCACGAGAAGAGCCTAAAAAAATTAAAATCAGGAGATAAGCCTAAGAGAATTAAACGCAGGAGAAGAGCCTAAGAGAATTAAAATCAGGAGAAGAGCCTAAGAGAATTAAAATCAGGAGAAGAGTCTAAAAAAATTACAATCAGGAGAAGAGTCTAAAAAAATTAAAACCAGGAGATAAGTCTAAGAGAAATAAAACCAGGAGATAAGCCTTAGAAAATTAAAAGAAGGAGAAGAGCCTAAAAAACTTTAAATCAGGAAAAGAGCCTAAGAGAAATAAAATCAGGAGAAGAGCCTAAGAGAAATAAAATCAGGAGAAGAGCCTAAGAGAAATAAAATCAGGAGAAGAGCCTAAGAGAAATAAAATCAGGAGAAGAGCCTAAGAAAATTAAAATCAGGAGAAGAGCCTAAAAAAATTAAACGCAGGAGAAGAGCCTAAAAAAATTAAACGCAGGAGAAGAGCCTAAGAGAATTAAAATCAGGAGAAGAGCCTAAAAAAATTAAAATCAGGAGAAGAGCCTAAGAGAATTAAACGCAGGAGAAGAGCCTAAGAGAATTAAAATCAGGAGAAGAGCCTAAGAGAATTAAAATCAGGAGAAGAGTCTAAAAAAATTACAATCAGGAGAAGAGTCTAAAAAAATTAAAACCAGGAGATAAGTCTAAGAGAAATAAAACCAGGAGATAAGCCTTAGAAAATTAAAAGAAGGAGAAGAGCCTAAAAAACTTTAAATCAGGAAAAGAGCCTAAGAGAAATAAAATCAGGAGAAGAGCCTAAGAGAAATAAAATCAGGAGAAGAGCCTAAGAGAAATAAAATCAGGAGAAGAGCCTAAGAGAAATAAAATCAGGAGAAGAGCCTAAGAAAATTAAAATCAGGACAAGAGCCTAAAAAAATGAAAATCAGGACAAGAGCCTAAAAAAATGAAAATCAGGACAAGAGCCTAAAAAAATAAAAATCAGGAGAAGAGCCTACAAAAAAATAAAATCAGGAGAAGAGCCTAAAAGAATTACAATCAGGAGAAGAGTCTAAAAAAAATAAAATCAGGAGAAGAGCCTAAGAGAAACAAAATCAGGAGAAGAGCCTAAAAAACTGAAAATCAGGAGAAGAGTCTAAAAAAATAAAATCAGGAGAAGAGCCTAAGAGAAATAAAATCAGGAGAAGAGCCTAAGAGTATTGAAATCAGGAAAAGAGCATAAAAAAATTAAAATCAGGAAGAGAGCGTAAAAAAATTACAATCAGGAGAAGAGTCTAAAAAAATTAAAACCAGGAGATAAGTCTAAGAGAAATAAAACCAGGAGATAAGCCTAAGAAAATTAAAGAAGGAAAGGAGCCTAAAAAAATTAAAATCAGGAGAAGAGCCTAAAAAAATTAAAAACAGGAGAAGAGCCTAAGAGAAATAAAATCAGGAAAAGAGCCTTAAAAAATTAAAATCAGGAAAAGAACCTAAAAAAATTAAAATCAGGAGAAGAGCCTAAGAGAAATAAAATCAGGAGAGGAGCCTAAGAAAATTAAAATCAGGAGAAGAGCCTAAAAAAACTAAAATCAGGAGAAGAGCTTAAAAAAAACTAAAAGCAGGAGAGGAGCCTACAAAAATTAAAAGCAGGAGAAGAGCCTAAAACAATTAAAATCAGGAGAAGAGTCTAAAACAATTAAAATCAGGAGAAGAGCCTAAGAAAATTAAAATCAGGAGAAGAGCCTAAGAAAATTAAAATCAGGAGAAGAGCGTAAAAAAATTAAAATCAGGAGAAGAGCGTAAAAAAATTAAAATCAGGAGAAGAGCGTCAAAAAATTAAAATCAGGAGAACAGCCTAAGAGAATTAAAATCAGGAGAAGAGCCTAAGAGAATTAAAATCAGGAGAGGAGCATAAAAAAATTAAAATCAGGAGAAGAGCCTATAAAAAATAAAATCAGGAGAAGAGCCTAAAAGAATTAAAATCAGGAGAAGAGCCTAAGAGAAATAAAATCAGGAGAGGAGCCTAAGAAAATTAAAATCAGGAGAAGAGCCTAAAAAAACTAAAATCAGGAGAAGAGCTTAAAAAAAATTAAAAGCAGGAGAGGAGCCTACAAAAATTAAAAGCAGGAGAAGAGCCTAAAACAATTAAAATCAGGAGAAGAGTCTAAAACAATTAAAATCAGGAGAAGAGCCTAAGAAAATTAAAATCAGGAGAAGAGCCTAAGAGAATTAAAATCAGGAGAAGAGCGTAAAAAAATTAAAATCAGGAGAAGAGCGTCAAAAAATTAAAATCAGGAGAACAGCCTAAGAGAATTAAAATCAGGAGAAGAGCCTAAGAGAATTAAAATCAGGAGAGGAGCATAAAAAAATTAAAATCAGGAGAAGAGCCTATAAAAAATAAAATCAGGAAAAGAACCTAAAAAAATTAAAATCAGGAGAAGAGCCTAAGAGAAATAAAATCAGGAGAGGAGCCTAAGAAAATTAAAATCAGGAGAAGAGCCTAAAAAAACTAAAATCAGGAGAAGAGCTTAAAAAAAATTAAAAGCAGGAGAGGAGCCTACAAAAATTAAAAGCAGGAGAAGAGCCTAAAACAATTAAAATCAGGAGAAGAGTCTAAAACAATTAAAATCAGGAGAAGAGCCTAAGAAAATTAAAATCAGGAGAAGAGCCTAAGAAAATTAAAATCAGGAGAAGAGCGTAAAAAAATTAAAATCAGGAGAAGAGCGTCAAAAAATTAAAATCAGGAGAACAGCCTAAGAGAATTAAAATCAGGAGAAGAGCCTAAGAGAATTAAAATCAGGAGAGGAGCATAAAAAAATTAAAATCAGGAGAAGAGCCTATAAAAAATAAAATCAGGAGAAGAGCCTAAAAGAATTAAAATCAGGAGAAGAGTCTAAAAAAAAAATAAAATCAGGAGAAGAGCCTAAAAAAATTAAAATCAGGAGAAGAGCCTCAAAAAATTGAAATCAGGAGAAGAGCCTAAGAGAAACAAAATCAGGAGAAGAGTCTAAAAAAATTACAATCAGGAGAAGAGTCTAAGAGAATTAAAATCAGGAGAAGAGCCTAAGAGAATTAAAATCAGGAGAAGAGTCTAAAAAAATTACAATCAGGAGAAGAGTCTAAAAAAATTAAAACCAGGAGATAAGTCTAAGAGAAATAAAACCAGGAGATAAGCCTTAGAAAATTAAAAGAAGGAGAAGAGCCTAAAAAACTTTAAATCAGGAAAAGAGCCTAAGAGAAATAAAATCAGGAGAAGAGCCTAAGAGAAATAAAATCAGGAGAAGAGCCTAAGAGAAATAAAATCAGGAGAAGAGCCTAAGAGAAATAAAATCAGGAGAAGAGCCTAAGAAAATTAAAATCAGGAGAAGAGCCTAAAAAAATTAAACGCAGGAGAAGAGCCTAAAAAAATTAAACGCAGGAGAAGAGCCTAAGAGAATTAAAATCAGGAGAAGAGCCTAAAAAAATTAAAATCAGGAGAAGAGCCTAAGAGAATTAAACGCAGGAGAAGAGCCTAAGAGAATTAAAATCAGGAGAAGAGCCTAAGAGAATTAAAATCAGGAGAAGAGTCTAAAAAAATTACAATCAGGAGAAGAGTCTAAAAAAATTAAAACCAGGAGATAAGTCTAAGAGAAATAAAACCAGGAGATAAGCCTTAGAAAATTAAAAGAAGGAGAAGAGCCTAAAAAACTTTAAATCAGGAAAAGAGCCTAAGAGAAATAAAATCAGGAGAAGAGCCTAAGAGAAATAAAATCAGGAGAAGAGCCTAAGAGAAATAAAATCAGGAGAAGAGCCTAAGAGAAATAAAATCAGGAGAAGAGCCTAAGAAAATTAAAATCAGGACAAGAGCCTAAAAAAATGAAAATCAGGACAAGAGCCTAAAAAAATGAAAATCAGGACAAGAGCCTAAAAAAATAAAAATCAGGAGAAGAGCCTACAAAAAAATAAAATCAGGAGAAGAGCCTAAAAGAATTACAATCAGGAGAAGAGTCTAAAAAAAATAAAATCAGGAGAAGAGCCTAAGAGAAACAAAATCAGGAGAAGAGCCTAAAAAACTGAAAATCAGGAGAAGAGTCTAAAAAAATAAAATCAGGAGAAGAGCCTAAGAGAAATAAAATCAGGAGAAGAGCCTAAGAGTATTGAAATCAGGAAAAGAGCATAAAAAAATTAAAATCAGGAAGAGAGCGTAAAAAAATTACAATCAGGAGAAGAGTCTAAAAAAATTAAAACCAGGAGATAAGTCTAAGAGAAATAAAACCAGGAGATAAGCCTAAGAAAATTAAAGAAGGAAAGGAGCCTAAAAAAATTAAAATCAGGAGAAGAGCCTAAAAAAATTAAAAACAGGAGAAGAGCCTAAGAGAAATAAAATCAGGAAAAGAGCCTTAAAAAATTAAAATCAGGAAAAGAACCTAAAAAAATTAAAATCAGGAGAAGAGCCTAAGAGAAATAAAATCAGGAGAGGAGCCTAAGAAAATTAAAATCAGGAGAAGAGCCTAAAAAAACTAAAATCAGGAGAAGAGCTTAAAAAAAACTAAAAGCAGGAGAGGAGCCTACAAAAATTAAAAGCAGGAGAAGAGCCTAAAACAATTAAAATCAGGAGAAGAGTCTAAAACAATTAAAATCAGGAGAAGAGCCTAAGAAAATTAAAATCAGGAGAAGAGCCTAAGAAAATTAAAATCAGGAGAAGAGCGTAAAAAAATTAAAATCAGGAGAAGAGCGTAAAAAAATTAAAATCAGGAGAAGAGCGTCAAAAAATTAAAATCAGGAGAACAGCCTAAGAGAATTAAAATCAGGAGAAGAGCCTAAGAGAATTAAAATCAGGAGAGGAGCATAAAAAAATTAAAATCAGGAGAAGAGCCTATAAAAAATAAAATCAGGAGAAGAGCCTAAAAGAATTAAAATCAGGAGAAGAGCCTAAGAGAAATAAAATCAGGAGAGGAGCCTAAGAAAATTAAAATCAGGAGAAGAGCCTAAAAAAACTAAAATCAGGAGAAGAGCTTAAAAAAAATTAAAAGCAGGAGAGGAGCCTACAAAAATTAAAAGCAGGAGAAGAGCCTAAAACAATTAAAATCAGGAGAAGAGTCTAAAACAATTAAAATCAGGAGAAGAGCCTAAGAAAATTAAAATCAGGAGAAGAGCCTAAGAAAATTAAAATCAGGAGAAGAGCGTAAAAAAATTAAAATCAGGAGAAGAGCGTCAAAAAATTAAAATCAGGAGAACAGCCTAAGAGAATTAAAATCAGGAGAAGAGCCTAAGAGAATTAAAATCAGGAGAGGAGCATAAAAAAATTAAAATCAGGAGAAGAGCCTATAAAAAATAAAATCAGGAGAAGAGCCTAAAAGAATTAAAATCAGGAGAAGAGCCTAAAAAAAATAAAATCAGGAGAAGAGCCTAAAAAAATTAAAATCAGGAGAAGAGCCTAAAAAAATTAAAATCAGGAGAAGAGCCTAAAAAAATTAAAAACAGGAGAAGAGCCTAAGAGAAACAAAATCAGGAGAAGAGTCTAAAAAAATTAAAACCAGGAGATAAGCCTAAGAGAAATAAAACCAGGAGATAAGCCTTAGAAAATTAAAAGAAGGAGAAGAGCCTAAAAAAATGAAAATCAGGAGAAGAGCCTAAAAAAAAGAAATACAGGCGAAGAGCCTAGGAGAAATAAAATCAGGAGAAGAGACTAAGAGTATTGAAATCAGGAAAAGAGCATAAAAAAATTAAAATCAGGAAGAGAGTGTAAAAAAATTACAATCAGGAGAAGAGTCTAAAAAAATTAAAACCAGGAGATGAGATAAGCCTAAGAAAATTAAAAGAAGGAAAGGAGCCTAAAAAAATTAAAATCAGGAGAAAAGCCTAAAAAAATAAAAATCAGGGGAAGAGTCTAAAAAAATTAAAATCAGGAAGAGAGCCTATAAAATTAAAATCAGAAGAGCCTAAAAGAATTAAAATCAGGAGTCTAAAAATTAAAATCAGGAGAAGAGCCTAAAGAAATTAAAAACAGGAGAAGAGCCTAAGAGAAATAAAATCAGGAAAAGAGCCTTAAATAATTAAAATCAGGAAAAGAACCTAAAAAAATTAAAATCAGGAGAAGAGCCTAAGAGAAATAAAATCAGGAGAAGAGCCCAAGAAAATTAAAATCAGGACAAGAGCCTAAAAAAATTAAAATCAGGAGAAGAGCGTAAAAAAATTAAAATCAGGAGAAGAGCGTCAAAAAATTAAAATCAGGAGAACAGCCTAAGAGAATTAAAATCAGGAAAAGAACCTAAAAAAATTAAAATCAGGAGAGGAGCATAAAAAAATTAAAATCAGGACAAGAGCCTAAAAAAATTAAAATCAGGAGAAGGGCCTAAAAAAATTAAAATCAGGAGAAGAGCCTAAAAAAATTAAAATCAGGAAAAGAACCTAAAAGAATTAAAATCAGGAGAGGAGCATAAAAAAATTAACATCAGGAGAAGAGTCTATAAAAAATAAAATCAGGAGAAGAACCTAAAAAAATGAAAATCAGGACAAGAGCCTAAAAAAATTAAAATCAGGAGAAGAGCCTAAAAAATTAAAATCAGGAGAAGAGCCTAAAAAATTAAAATCAGGAGAAGAGTCAAAAAAAAAATAAAATCAGGAGAAGAGTCTAAAAAAAATAAAATCAGGAGAAGAGTCTAAAAAATTAAAATTAGGAGATAAGCCTAAGAGTAAATAAAATCAGGGGAAGAGCCAAGGAAAATTAAAATCAGGAAAAGAGTCTAAAAAAATTAAAATCAGGAGAAAAGCTTAAAAGTATTAAAATCAGGAAGAGATCCTAAAAAAAATTAAAATCAGGAGAAGAGCCCAAAAGAACTAAAAACAGGAGAAGAGACTAAGAGAATTAAAGATAGGAAAAGAGCCTAAAAGAAATAAAATCAGGGGAAGAGTCTAAAAAAATTAAAATCGGAAGAAGAGCCTAAAAAAATTAAAATCAGGAGAAGAGCCTAAAAAAATGAAAATCAGGAGAACAGCTTCAGAGTATTAAAATCAGGAAAAGAGCCTTAAAAAATTAAAATCAGGAGGAGAGCCTAAAAGAAATAAAATCAGGAGAAGAACCTAAAAAAATGAAAATCAGGAGAAGAGCCTAAAAAAATCACAATCAGGAGAAGAGTCTAAAAAAATTATAATCAGGAGAAGAGTCTTAAAAAAATTAAAATCAGGAGATAAGCCTAAGAGAAATAAAACCAGGAGATAAGCCTAAGAAAATTAAAAGAAGGAGAAGAGCCTAAAAAAATTAAAATCAGAAGAAGAGTCTAAAAAAACTTTAAATCAGGAGAAGAGCCTAAAAGAAATACAATCAGGAAAAGAGTCTAAAAAAATTACAATCAGGAAAAGAGCCTAAAAAAATTAAAATCAGGAGAAGAGCCTGAGAGAATTAAAATCAGGAGTTAAGCCTAAAAAAACTAAGAAAAATTAAAATAAGGAGAGAAGACTAAAAAAATTGAAATCCGGAGAAGTGCAAATTACGTCTGTTGTGTGCCATGGGGCTCAAACCCCAGTGATCTCCCTACTCACCAGTACCCAGGCCCTGACCGGAGTAGGACACTGTGGATGTCACGTTCCGGGATACCTGAGTGAGTGAGACACAAACTTAGAAGGCATCTCTAAAGCTGCAGTGGATCCCCGCTCCTCCTGCTGCCTCCCCAACTCACCTACAAGGCTCCAATCTCTTCAGCTGCTCCCAAGACCGACCCTGCAAATTAAATGGGCAAAACCTCAAACACTCAGCTCTCAAACATTTAGGGATTGCTCACAACAAAAGCCAAAAACCTCTAAACCCTAGACACTGGTTCCTACTCTACCGAGCCAGGATTCTATACACCCAAGCAGGGCATCGCAAGACCATCCTGCTCACAGACTGGACAGCCATCGGCTCCACTCTCTAAGGGAACTGACATGTTGACGTCACACTCGGAGCCATATTCCATCTACCCACTGATCCACGGAGAATGGCAGAGCAGGTCCAGGCTGACCCCAAGTGAGACACCCCACACCTGTGACCACACACACCACGTGACACAATTAAGAGACGAAGGACACAAAACATGGACGAGACAAAGGACGTGACACAGACCGGAACTGCTCTGCCCGGCACATGGGAATCCCATGATAAAAAGTAAGCCCTTCCTTTGATGCGTCCAAATAACCTGTCACAGGATACCCCCTGCACCGGACTAATTGCAAAAATCCCTCCAGGCCAGGCACACACTTGCACCCACTCCCAACTACTCTCTGGGTCTTTGCCCGGCACTTATCTTGCCGAGAGCAGGGGATGCCAATCCAGCTTTGATGCAGAGGAGGGGCACCTGGGCTGCCTCAGAGGTTCCTGCCATCATCAGACTACTCGGAGTCAACTGCAAGAAAGAAAACCAGACACCATATCTGAGTAGTGTGGCACGTGGCCCCAGCCCCCAGGATCCCTCTACTCACTGTCACCGAGGCAGGTCCTCGGGTCGCTGGCTCTGACCAGACTTGGACAACGTGCTGTCATCTTCTGGGATACCTGAGTGAGCGAGAGACAAAATTAGAGGGCATCTCTAAAGCTGCAGTGGATCCCCGCTCCTCCTGCTGCCTCCCCAACTCACCTACAAGGCTCCTCTCTCTTCAGCTGCTCCCAAGACCGACCCTGCAAATGAAATGGGCAAATGCTCAAACCCTCAGCTCTCAAACATTTAGGGATTGCTCACAACGAAAGCCAAAAACCTCTACACCCTAGACACTGGTTCCTACTCTACCTAGCCGAGATTCTATACACCCAAGCAGGGCATTGCAAGACCATCCTGCTCACAGACTGGACAGCCATCGGCTCCACTGTCTAAGGGAACTGACATGTTCACCTGACACTCGGAGCCATATTCCATCTACCCACTGATCCACGGAGAAGGGCAGAGCAGGTCCAGGCTGACCCCAAGTGAGACACCCCACACCTGTGACCACACACACACCATGGGACACAAAACACGCACGAGACAAAGGACATGACCCACACCAGAACTGCTCTGCCCTGCACACGGGAATCCCATGATAAAAAGTAAGCCCTTCCTTTGATGCGTCCAAATAACCTGTCACAGGATACCCCCTGCACCGGACTAATTGCAAAAATCCCTCCAGGCCAGGCACACACTTGCACCCACTCCCAACTACTCTCTGGGTCTTGGCCCTGCACTTATCTTGCCGAGAGCCGGGGATGCAAATCCAGCTTTGATGCAGAGGAGGAGCACCTGGGCTGCCTCAGAGGTTCCTGCCATCGTCAGACTACTAGGAGCCAACTGCGAGAAAGAAAACCACAAGCAATACGTGAGTTGTGTGGCATGGGACTCAAACCACAGTGATCCCCCTACTCACCAGCACCCAGGTCCTGAGCGGAGTCAGACACTGTGGATGTCATGTTCCGGGATACCTGAGTGAGTGAGACACAAACTTAGAAGGCATCTCTAAAGCTGCAGTGGATCCCCGCTCCTCCTGCTGCCTCCCCAACTCACCTACACAGCTCCTCTCTCTTCAGCTGCTCCCAAGACCGACCCTGCAAATGAAATGGGCAAATGCTCAAACACTCAGCTCTCAAACATGTAGGGATTGCTCACAACGAAAGCCAAAAACCTCTAAACCCTAGACACTGGTTCCTACTCTACCGAGCCAGGATTCTATACACCCAAGCAGGGCATCGCAAGACCATCCTGCTCACAGACTGGACAGTCATCGGCTCCACTGTCTAAGGGAACTGACATGTTGATGTCACACTCCGAGCCATATTCCATCTACCCACTGATCCACGGAGAAGGGCAGAGCAGGTCCAGGCTGACCCCAAGTGAGACACCCCACACCTGTGACAACACACACCATGGAACACAAAACACGCATGAGAGAAAGGATGTGCCACACACCAGAACCGCTCTGCCCTGCACACAGGAATCCAATGATAAAAAGTAAGCCCTTCCTTTGGTGCATCCAAATAACCTGTCACAGGATACCCCTGCACCAGAATAATTGCAAAAATCCCTCCAGGCCAGGCACAGACTTGCACCCGCTCCAAACCCCTCTCTGGGTCTTTGCCCTGCACTTATCTTGCCGAGAGCAGGGGATGCCAATCCAGCTTTGATGCAGAGGAGGGGCACCTGGGCTGCCTCAGAGGTTCCTGCCATCGTCAGACTACTAAGAGCCAACTGCGAGAAAGAAAACCAGACACCATATCTGAGTAGTGTGGCACGTGGCCCCAGCCCCCAGGATCCCTCTACTCACTGTCACCGAGGCAGGTCCTCGTGTCACTGACCAGACTTGGACAACGTGCTGTCATCTTCTGGGATACCTGAGTGAGCGAGAGGCAAAATTAGAGGGCATCTCTAAAGGTGCAGTGGATCCCCGCTCCTCCTGCTGCCTCCCCAACTCACCTACAAGGCTCCTCTCTCTTCAGCTGCTCCCAAGACTGCCTCTGCAAATGAAATGGGCAAATGCTCAAACACTCAGCTCTCAAACATTTAGGGATTGCTCACAACGAAAGCCAAAAACCTCTACATCCTAGACACTGGTTCCTACTCTACCCAGTCAGGACTCTATACACCCAAGCAGGGCATCGCAAGACCATCCTGCTCACAGACTGGACAGCCATCGGCTCCACTGTCTAAGGGAACTGACATGTTCACCTGACACTCCGAGCCATATTCAATCTTCCCACTGATCCACGGAGAAGGGCAGAGCAGGTCCAGGCTGACCCCAAGTGAGACACCCCACACCTGTGACAACACACACCATGTGACACAAAACACGCACGAGAGAAAGGATGTGACACACACCAGAACCGCTCTGCCCTGCACACGGGAATCCCATGATAAAAAGTAAGCCCTTCCTTTGATGCGTCCAAATAACCTGTCACAGGATACCCCCTGCACCGGACTAATTGCAAAAATCCCTCCAGGCGAGGCACAGACTTGCACCCACTCCCAACTACTCTCTGGGTCTTGGCCCTGCACTTATCTTGCCGAGAGCCGGGGATGCCAATCCAGCTTTGATGCAGAGGAGGAGCACCTGGGCTGGCGCAGAGGTTCCTGCCATCGTCAGACTACTAGGAGCCAACTGCGAGAAAGAAAACCACAAGCAATACGTGAGTTGTGTGGCATGGTGCTCAAACCCCAGTGATCCCCCTACTCACCAGTACCCAGGTCCTGAGCGGAGTCAGACACTGTGGATGTCATGTTCCGGGATACCTGAGTGAGCGAGAGACAAAATTAGAGGGCATCTCTAAAGCTGCAGTGGATCCCCGCTCCTCCTGCTGCCTCCCCAACTCACCTACAAGGCTCCTCTCTCTTCAGCTGCTCCCAAGACCGACCCTGCAAATGAAATGGGCAAATGCTCAAACACTCAGCTCTCAAACATGTAGGGATTGCTCACAACGAAAGCCAAAAACCTCTAAACCCTAGACACTGGTTCCTACTCTACCGAGCCAGGATTCTATACACCCAAGCAGGGCATCGCAAGACCATCCTGCTCACAGACTGGACAGCCATCGGTTCCACTGTCTAAGGGAACTGACATGTTGACGTCACACTCCGAGCCATATTCCATCTACCCACTGATCCACGGAGAATGGCAGAGCAGGTCCAGGCTGACCCCAAGTGAGACACCCCACACCTGTGACAACACACACCATAGAACACAAAACACGCACGAGAGAAAGAATGTGACACACACCAGAACCGCTCTGCCCTGCACACAGGAATCCAGTGATAAAAAGTAAGCCCTTTCTTGGGTGCATCCAAATAACCTGTCACAGGATACCCCTGCACCAGAATAATTGCAAAAATCCCTCCAGGCCAGGCACAGACTTGCACCCGCTCCAAACCCCTCTCTGGGTCTTTGCCCTGCACTTATCTTTCCGAGAGCAGGGGATGCCAAACCAGCTTTGATGCAGAGGAGGAGCACCTGGGCTGCCTCAGAGGTTCCTGCCATCGTCAGACTAATAAGAGCCAACTGCGAGAAAGAAAACCAGACACCATATCTGTGTAGTGTGGCACGTGGCCCCAGCCCCCACGATCCCTCTACTCACTGTCACCGAGGCAGGTCCTCGTGTCACTGACCAGACTTGGACAACGTGCTGTCATCTTCTGGGATACCTGAGTGAGCGAGAGACAAAATTAGAGGGCATCTCTAAAGCTGCAGTGGATCCCCGCTCCTCCTGCTGCCTCCCCAACTCACCTACAAGGCTCCTCTCTCTTCAGCTGCTCCCAAGACCGACCCTGCAAATGAAATGGGCAAATGCTCAAACACTCAGCTCTCAAACATTTAAGGATTGCTCACAACGAAAGCCAAAAACCTCTAAACCCTAGACACTGGTTCCTACTCTACCTAGCCGAGATTCTATACACCCAAGCAGGGCATTGCAAGACCATCCTGCTCACAGACTGGACAGCCATCGGCTCCACTGTCTAAGGGAACTGACATGTTCACCTGACACTCGGAGCCATATTCCATCTACCCACTGATCCACGGAGCAGGGCAGAGCAGGTCCAGGCTGACCCCAAGTGAGACACCCCACACCTGTGACCACACACACCACGTGACACAATTAAGAGACGAAGGACACAAAACATGGACGAGACAAAGGACGTGACACAGACCGGAACTGCTCTGCCCGGCACACGGGAATCCCATGATAAAAAGTAAGCCCTTCCTTTGATGCGTCCAAATAACCTGTCACAGGATACCCCCTGCACCGGACTAATTGCAAAAATCCCTCCAGGCCAGGCACACACTTGCACCCACTCCCAACTACTCTCTGGGTCTTGGCCCTGCACTTATCTTGCCGAGAGCCGGGGATGCCAATCCAGCTTTGATGCAGAGGAGGAGCACCTGGGCTGGCGCAGAGGTTCCTGCCATCGTCAGACTACTAGGAGCCAACTGCGAGAAAGAAAACCACAAGCAATACGTGAGTTGTGTGGCATGGGACTCAAACCACAGTGATCCCCCTACTCACCAGCACCCAGGTCCTGAGCGGAGTCAGACACTGTGGATGTCACGTTCCGGGGTACCTGAGTGAGTGAGACACAAACTTAGAAGGCATCTCTAAAGCTGCAGTGGATCCCCGCTCCTCCTGCTGCCTCCCCAACTCACCTACAAGGCTCCAATCTCTTCAGCTGCTCCCAAGACCGACCCTGCAAATTAAATGGGCAAAACCTCAAACACTCAGCTCTCAAACATTTAGGGATTGCTCACAACAAAAGCCAAAAACCTCTAAACCCTAGACACTGGTTCCTACTCTACCGAGCCAGGATTCTATACACCCAAGCAGGGCATCGCAAGACCATCCTGCTCACAGACTGGACAGCCATCGGCTCCACTCTCTAAGGGAACTGACATGTTGACGTCACACTCGGAGCCATATTCCATCTACCCACTGATCCACGCAGCAGGGCAGAGCAGGACCAGGCTGACCCCAAGTGAGACACCCCACACCTGTGACCACACACACCACGTGACACAATTAAGAGACGAAGGACACAAAACATGGACGAGACAAAGGATGTGACACAGACCGGAACTGCTCTGCCCGGCACACGGGAATCCCATGATAAAAAGTAAGCCCTTCCTTTGATGCGTCCAAATAACCTGTCACAGGATACCCCCTGCACCGGACTAATTGCAAAAATCCCTCCAGGCCAGGCACACACTTGCACCCACTCCCAACTACTCTCTGGGTCTTTGCCCTGCACTTATCTTGCCGAGAGCAGGGGATGCCAATCCAGCTTTGATGCAGAGGAGGGGCACCTGGGCTGCCTCAGAGGTTCCTGCCATCATCAGACTACTCGGAGTCAACTGCGAGAAAGAAAACCAGACACCATATCTGAGTAGTGTGGCACGTGGCCCCAGCCCCCAGGATCCCTCTACTCACTGTCACCGAGGCAGGTCCTCGGGTCGCTGGCTCTGACCACAGTTGGACAACGTGCTGTCATCTTCTGGGATACCTGAGTGAGCGAGAGACAAAATTAGAGGGCATCCCTAAAGGTGCAGTGGATCCCCACGCCTCCTGCTGCCTCCCCAACTCACCTACAAGGCTTACAAGGCTCCTCTCTCTTCAGCTGCTCCCAAGACCGACCCTGCAAATGAAATGGGCAAATGCTCAAACCCTCAGCTCTCAAACATTTAGGGATTGCTCACAACGAAAGCCAAAAACCTCTACATCCTAGACACTGGTTCCTACTCTACCCAGTCGGGACTCTATACACCCAAGCAGGGCATCGCAAGACCATCCTGCTCACAGACTGGACAGCCATCGGCTCCACTGTCTAAGGGAACTGACATGTTCACCTGACACTCGGAGCCATATTCCATCTACCCACTGATCCACGGAGAAGGGCAGAGCAGGTCCAGGCTGACCCCAAGTGAGACACCCCACACCTGTGACAACACACACCATGTGACACAAAACACGCACGAGAGAAAGGATGTGACACACACCAGAACCGCTCTGCCCGGCACTCAGGAATCCAATGATAAAAAGTAAGTCCTTTCTTTGGTGCATCCAAATAACCTATCACAGGATACCCCCTGCACCAGAATAATTGCAAAAATCCCTCCAGGCCAGGCACAGACTTGCACCCACTCCCAACCCCTCTCTGGGTCTTTGCCCTGCACTTATCTTTCCGAGAGCAGGGGATGCCAATCCAGCTTTGATGCAGAGGAGGAGCACCTGGGCTGCCTCAGAGGTTCCTGCCATCGTCAGACTACTAAGAGCCAACTGCGAGAAAGAAAACCAGACACCATATCTGAGTAGTGTGGCACGTGGCCCCAGCCCCCAGGATCCCTCTACTCACTGTCACCGAGGCAGGTCCTCGTGTCACTGACCAGACTTGGACAACGTGCTGTCATCTTCTGGGATACCTGAGTGAGCGAGAGACAAAATTAGAGGGCATCTCTAAAGCTGCAGTGGATCCCCGCTCCTCCTGCTGCCTCCCCAACTCACCTACAAGGCTCCTCTCTCTTCAGCTGCTCCCAAGACCGACCCTGCAAATGAAATGGGCAAATGCTCAAACACTCAGCTCTCAAACATGTAGGGATTGCTCACAACGAAAGCCAAAAACCTCTAAACCCTAGACACTGGTTCCTACTCTACCCAGTCGGGACTCTATACACCCAAGCAGGGCATCGCAAGACCATCCTGCTCACAGACTGGACAGCCATCGGCTCCACTGTCTAAGGGAACTGACATGTTCACCTGACACTCGGAGCCATATTCCATCTACCCACTGATCCACGGAGAAGGGCAGAGCAGGTCCAGGCTGACCCCAAGTGAGACACCCCACACCTGTGACCACACACACACCATGGGACACAAAACACGCACGAGACAAAGGACATGACCCACACCAGAACTGCTCTGCCCTGCACACGGGAATCCCATGATAAAAAGTAAGCCCTTCCTTTGATGCGTCCAAATAACCTGTCACAGGATACCCCCTGCACCGGACTAATTGCAAAAATCCCTCCAGGCCAGGCACACACTTGCACCCACTCCCAACTACTCTCTGGGTCTTTGCCCGGCACTTATCTTGCCAAGAGCAGGGGATGCCAATCCAGCTTTGATGCAGAGGAGGGGTACCTGGGCTGCCTCAGAGGTTCCTGCCATCATCAGACTACTCGGAGTCAACTGCGAGAAAGAAAACCAGACACCATATCTGAGTAGTGTGGCACGTGGCCCCAGCCCCCAGGATCCCTCTACTCACTGTCACCGAGGCAGGTCCTCGGGTCGCTGGCTCTGACCACAGTTGGACAACGTGCTGTCATCTTCTGGGATACCTGAGTGAGCGAGAGACAAAATTAGGGGGCATCTCTAAAGCTGCAGTGGATCCCCACGCCTCCTGCTGCCTCCCCAACTCACCTACAAGGCTTACAAGGCTCCTCTCTCTTCAGCTGCTCCCAAGACCGACCCTGCAAATGAAATGGGCAAATGCTCAAACACTCAGCTCTCAAACATTCAGGGACTGCTCACAACGAAAGCCAAAAACCTCTACATCCTAGACACTGGTTCCTACTCTACCCAGTCGGGACTCTATACACCCAAGCAGGGCATCGCAAGACCATCCTGCTCACAGACTGGACAGCCATCGGCTCCACTGTCTAAGGGAACTGACATGTTCATGTGAGACTCTGAGAAATATTCTATCCACCCACTGATCCACGGAGGAGGGCAGAGCAGGTCCAGGCTGACCCCAAGTGAGACACCCCACACCTGTGACCACACACACCATGTGACACAATTAAGAGACGAAGGACACAAAACAGAGGGATGAGACAAAGGATGTGACACAGACCAGAACTGCTCTGCCCTGCACACAGGAATCCCATGATAAAAAGTAAGCCCTTCCTTTGATGCGTCCAAATAACCTGTCACAGGATACCCCCTGCACCAGAATAATTGCAAAAATCCCTCCAGGCGAGGCACAGACTTGCACCAACTCCCAACCCCTCTCTGGGGCTTTGCCCTGCACTTATCTTGCCAAGAGCAGGGGATGCCAATCCATCTTGGTTGCACAGGACGGGCACCTGGGCTGCCTCAGAGGTTCCTGCCATCATCAGAGTACTCGGAGTCAACTGCGAGAAAGAATACCAGACTTCAGATCTGAGTACTGAGGCACGTGGCCCCAGCCCCCAGGATCCCTCTACTCACTGTCACCGAGGCAGGTCCTCGTGTCACTGGCTCTGACCAGACTTGGACAAGGTGCTATCATCTCCTGGGACACATGAGCGAGAGAGAGACAAAATTAGAGGGCATCTCTATAGCTGCAGTGGATTCCTGCTCCTCCTGCTGCCTTCCCGACTCACCTCCAACGCTCATCTGCTCCCAAAGGTTAGCTGGATGGCACCTGCAATCAAAAAAGCTCAATCCTTCATTGCTGATCCTTTCAATACTCGGAGATTACCTACAAGGACAGCTCCAGAGGACCAAACCGTGTCCGTCACCTCACTGTGAGTTGGCTTCAGCCCTGTGAGGCTTCATACGTCTCCTGCAAAACAACCCAGAGGCAAGTGTGAGTACTGAGATACTGCCCAAGAGTTTGCTGCTCCCATGGCAGCTTCTGTCTGACTCCCCTTGACCGTGACCTCTTACAGGCAGGGTCCCCGTCACGTTGGACTGTATGTTAGAAGTCGGTGCATTGCCTGGAAAACAAAAAAACAAGTATGTACACAGATTCACCACAAGTACACCACCTGCAAAAGAGCAGCTAGTTTTGTCCTGCAGTCACTGCTCACCTTGCTCACCAGGCTCACCTTCCCTCTGGTGCCTGTCATCTGCTGGGCTGAGGGCTCTGCATCTTAAAAAAAAAAAAATAAAAAAAACAAAACTAAACCACCAAACCATCCAAATGATCAAGTAACCCTAGGGCCAAAAGTCATGTCTTGGCTCTGACCTCACATGACAACCCACCTTCTGACTGTGCTCCTCCAGCCTCTTCTGTTCATCTCTGCTTTACATCCAGTCCCTCTGACACTGCAAAGAAATGAGTTACCAAAGTCAGCCATATATACAGGGGGACTTTAGCTGCTGTGCAATTCTAATTTCTCCTTAGACAAGCCCTCTGGGGTCCAAAGATAACCTGCACAAACAAACACTGACCTAACTTTAAGGTCCTCAGTGCCTAAGCCTATCCACAGGGTAACCGGGAAGTCTCCTTTCTACTCCACCTACCCCCAAGTCTACACTGCAGGGCAGAGCAGTTCCAGGCCCAACACAAACTCCAAGGACACATTTCCAGACAAGTGCTGTGGTGCAACCAGGAGAGAGAACTCTGAGAAAGGAACGACGCCAAAATGGATGTGCTGCCGCACGAGAAGACGGAGGATACGGTGAGACTGAACGGAGGAGGCTCTGGGGAGCCTGAAAAGACACTCTAACAGAATGGCCTGGGACAAGAACTGCCTACAAAATTGCTAAGATGGATGGGAGACAAGGCTATGTTCAGAATCTTCTTAAACTCTCAGAAATCCCAGGCGGTTACAAGAGGTGACTGCACAGCACAGCCACCGATACAACCTGTAAGGAGGCTGTAAAAGACACCTGACCTGACACTTCTCAGATGCGATTCTGATGCACATCCAAGCTAGTGAGACAAAGAACGGATGGTATGGGCACTGGGCTGGGCAGTGCAGAGGTTCAAGACCCTAGGAATGATGCCTCAGATAAGAGCTTTGAGGGCAGAAAGCAAAGATGTGGTGACTGTGAATAGTAAGACACGAAACACAGACTGGACAAAGGACATGACACAGACCTGAACAGCTCTGCCCTGCACATCCTACTCCATGATGAAAAGTAAACTGCTCCTCCTATGTGTGCCAAGGGCCTGTTAGGGCAGACCCTTTCCCCTGGGCTCATTTGAAAATCCCTCCCTCCTAACCATAAAACTGGACCCAGCTCTCATCCCCTCTCCAGGTGGGAGTCCTCCACTTATCTTTCCCACAGCTGGGGATGTGAATCCATCTTCGATGTGAAGGAAGGACGCCCGGCTGGCTCAGAGGGTCCTGTGATCACTGACTCGGTTGGCTACGAGAAAGAAAACAGAAACTGACACAAGAGCTGGGCAGCACGTGGGAGATAACCCTGCAATTGGCTACTCACCCTCCCCTGAGCTGAGAGGTTCTCAGGCCACTGGCTCTGATCCCAGTCAGAGGCTGCTGCCGTCACCATGTGCCGTACCTGGGGGAGTGAGAAAAAAAGTTATAGGTGTTTCTGAAAGTAAGGGAGACGCCAGCACCTACTCCCTACCTCCCCGACTCAACCTCAATGCTCCTCCTTTGCCAAAGGCAGGCTGGATGGCACCTGCAACTGGGAAAGGTCCAGCCTTAATTGATGACCCTCGTAGTACTAGGAGATTACTCACAAGGACAGCTGAAGACCATCAAACCTAATTGGCAGGTGGCTCCGGCCCTCTCAGGCTGCACACATTCTCTGCAAAGTAAAAAAGCCAAAGGCAAATGTACAGACTGAGATACTGCCTGAAAGGATGCCTTTGCTGGGGTAGCTCCTACCTACCTCTCCTCCACAGTGACCTCTTACCAGCAGGGGCCCTGAAGCACTGGACTGTCTGTTAGAAGGTGGCAGAACCCCTGGAAAACACAAGAAACAAAGCATGTGCACAGATTCACCACAACACCTGTAAAAGACCATCTAGTTCTGTCCTGGAGTCAATGCTCACCTTGCTCACCGGGACTCACCTGGATCACCTCCCCTCCAGTGCCTAGAGCCTCCTGGGCCCAGGGCTCTGCAGCTGAAAACAAAGAAAAAACAAACCCAAACAACAAAATCCTTAACACACAAGTAAACGTGGAGCTAAAAGCCACATCTTGGTGCTGATGTCAGGTGATGACCCACCTTCTTGCTCTGCTCCTCTGGCCTCTGTTCTGTTCAACTCTGCTTTACACCCTACCCCTCTGACATGGTAAAGAAACCCTAACCAAAGTCACCCAGATAGATGGGGAGAGCTCAAAGAGTCTCCCTTCTCTTTAGGCAAACCACCCAGGGTCACTGCCTGCAGCCAAAGACTGCAGCTGTAATTGCACAGAATATCTGGGTGAATGAGAAAAAAACTTAAGTAGCACATCTGAAAAGTCAGTGGGTGCCTTCACAGGCATTTAGGGGGCTCCTGGACACTGCTTTCCACCCATACTACCTTCAAAAAACCCCTAGCAATTCCTAACTGGCACCCCAGCCCTCACTCCATCTGTGGGCTGTAACCCCCCACTGACTACTTGCAAACCTGAGTGTCTGTAGCATCTTCAACACAGAGCAGCTTCACCTGAGGACTGGATAACACTGGTGAAAAAATGCCAAACTGCAGTTGAGATGATCAGGAAATCCCAAAATATGCAAGGCTCCTAAGGAAAAGAAAAAGAGATAACCAATTATAAAAGCAGCTTAGCAACACCAAGTTATTAAATTTAAAAACCCTGCATGTGAGTGTAATCCTCTTCATTACCATATACAGCTCTGCTTCTTTGGATACCAAAGCTGATGCTTTAATAAAGCAGGAATAGCTTGAGAAGTGCCATTAAATGAAAGAAAGGGAGAGCTCTTATCCCATTGAAGCCTGCCTGCTGAATGACTTCCCTGACCAAAGGCTGGGGTTAATATACCCCTGGTCGTGCCCACCTCCCTTCCCTTGAGGCCCCGGGAGAAAGGGAGCAGCCCAATCCAAGACAGTATAAAGGCTCTGGGAGCAGCAGCACCTGGTTTGCATCTCTGACTTAAAATCAGGATAGGTAAAGAGCCTGACAGAGAAAAGGACTCCTAACGTGAGCAGGTATTATAGTTGGTATTAGATTTAGGGTTGGTATTGGATTCGGGCAGGGGCTGGAGCGGAGGGACTGGAGCACAATGGCGGGAGTTAGCGGCGCGGCGGGGGCTGCGGCGCCGGGAAGGGGAGCGGCGCGGCGCGGGCTGCGGCGCCGGGAAGGGGAGCGGGGCGGCGCGGGCTGCGGCGCCGGGAAGGGGAGCGGCGCGGCGCGGGCTGCGGCGCCGGGAAGGGGAGCGGCGCGGCGCGGGCTGCGGCGCCGGGAAGGGGAGCGGCGCGGCGCGGGCTGCGGCGCCGGGAAGGGGAGCGGCGCGGCGCGGGCTGCGGCGCCGGGAAGGGGAGCGGCGCGGCGCGGGCTGCGGCGCCGGGAAGGGGAGCGGCGCGGCGCGGGCTGCGGCGCCGGGAAGGGGAGCGGCGCGGCGCGGGCTGCGGCGCCGGGAAGGGGAGCGGCGCGGCGGGGGCTGCGGCGCCGGGAAGGGGAGCGGCGCGGCGCGGGCTGCGGCGCCGGGAAGGGGAGCGGCGCGGCGCGGGCTGCGGCGCCGGGAAGGGGAGCGGCGCGGCGCGGGCTGCGGCGCCGGGAAGGGGAGCGGCGCGGCGGGGGTTGGGGCAGCGCGGCGTGGCCGCGTCCTACCTGCGGGACAAGGGTGAGCCTGGCGGTACCGGAACGAGGCGCGGAGGGGGCCGCAAGGAGCCCCGGGGCTGCCGGGACCCTCCCGCGCTGCTGGGCTGAGCTCCCGGGGTGCTTCGCGATGGGGGATGTGGAGTGAGGTAATAACGAGAATCAGGAAGTGCTTCCACGGACCCGCGCCCGGTTCGGTGGCTGTGCCGAGGTTTGAACCGGGAAAGAGCCGCTGTCCTGCGGTGAGGACCGGGGAAAATAGCCTTAAAATGAGAATGGAGAGCTCTGCACAGAGGAAATAAAACTCACTGGGTTTAGTAGCTAAAATATCAGGGGAAATTACTGTCTGGTTACGGCAGTAAGCTTCCCACAGCAGTTTCAGGTGCCTACCTTTGGAGACCAGCCCCAAAGTAGAAACTCCTCTCGACTGCTCCTGAGAGAGGCAATTGGAACTTTAGGTGCTGAGGAAAGCGATTTCCTCTCCTAAGTCCTGGTTCACCTGCCCGAGCACCTACAGTGTTTATATTCCACCTCACTCTCTGCTTTGCACGTTTGTATCAATAAAAGAAACTTCCAAGGTCTTCCCCTAGTCTGAGCTGCATCTTTTCTGCACCCCAACACTCTCCCACCTGTCCACGTGCGCTGCTCCCCTCTCCTGCGCTGCTTCCTGGAACAGGGCTCATCCCTCGGCACCTTCCTCGAGCGATAATCCGGGTACATCAGGTGCTTCCCCGAGCCCCTGCGAGATGCTCTCACCATCACTGCTTGAGAGATTCCCTGGGATCGACTGCTCTCCTGCAGAAGCTCCCCATAAAAAGGGCCCCACCGAGCACGGCCCGCCCCTTGTCACCCTCACTGCCCACACCTGGGGCTGTCCCGCCTCTTTGTCAGCCTCACTGCCCACACCTGGGGCTGTCCCGCATGGGAGGGGAGAGAGGGACGGGTGGAGCCACAGGCGGCCGCGCCCGCCCGCCGCGCCCAGCTTACCCCGGGGACGATTTCCGTCGGATCTGCCGCCGTGGGTCGCTCCCGGGGGGGAAGGCGGCGGCGCAGCCCCGATAGCATCTCCAGGGCACGGCGGGGGCGGGAGCGGGAGCGGGAGCGGAGCGGGGCGAGCGGGCGGCGCGGCGTGGGCGCCTGAGGTCCTCGCGCGCCGAGGCGCCGAGACGGGGGCTGCCCTCGCCGGTGCCTGCCGCCGCCCACGAACCTGCCGCCTGCGCCCGGCGCCGCCGAGCGCCCCGCCTCGTCCCCACAGCGGGAAGCGGCGCGGCGAGACGGCGCTGCGGGCGCGGGGCGGGGGTCCGGGTCGCGGCGGAGGTCAGGCAACAGGATAGACACCTCTCTAAAGCGAGGGGGCCTCTCGCCGCCATCTTTAGTGTGGCCTCGGCTAAGTTCCGGTTTTGGCGGCGCCATCTTGAGTGTGGCGTCGGGGCAAACTTCCGGGCAGGGGCCGCCATTTTTAGTGTGGTCGTTCCGGTCCTGGCGGCGCCATCTTTACTGTGGGCTTGGCGGACTTCTGGGACGGGGCCTTGGAGGACTTCCGGTCGCTCTCTACTTCCGGGGACCGGGTTTACCCAAATTAGCGTCCCTCCTCGCTAATTTCTGCGCTTTCACCCCAAAAAATCTTCATGTTATTCCCCCCACACACACCCCGGGAGGGACGGGAGACCGCGAGTCCCGCCCTGCCGCCGGAACCGGCCCTTAACTCGACCAGGGAGCGCTGCACCGGCACGAGAGCCACCGCGCATGCGTCGCCGGTCCCTCTCCTGGCTGCCCTCAGTTACCACGTGATCGCCGGCGTCTTTCCAACGACTGCGCACGCGCCGGCGTCGCCATCTTGGCTCCCTCCCCCCACCCCGCCGCCCGACCGCCCGGCTTCGCTTTCTTACTGCGGCTCCCCCTCCACTTTTTCGGCTCCCTGGGGTTCCCTCACCCACATTTTGGGGTCCCCTTCTCACATTTGAGGGGTGATGACCCCGCAATTTACGGTTCGGAGGGGGGGGGGGGGAGGAGAGGAAACGGGGTGCCCAAGAAGGGGTTTCTTTTTTTCTTTTTTTTTTTTTCTCTTTTATTTCATTTTCATTTTATTTCCTTTTTAGGTTTTTTGCCCTTTTTTTAAATTTTCTTTTCTATTTTATATTTCCTTTTTTATTTCGGTTATTTTTTATTCCCTTTATTTTTAATTTGCTCTCCCAGTGCTCCCCAGTAACACCCAGTGCTCCCCAACAACCCTCAGTAACACCTAGTGCTCCCCAGTGCACCCCAGTAACACCCAGTGCTCCTCAACAACCCCCAGTAACACCCAGTGCTCCCCAGTAAACACCCAGTGCTCCCCAACAAACTCCAGTAGCACCCAGTGCTCCCCAAAAATTGACCCCAAACCGACCCAAACCATCCCAAAAGCTGACCCAAAACTGACCCCAATCATCCCAAAAGCTGACCCAAAACTGACCCAAATCACCCCAAACAGTGACCCCAAACTGACCCCAAAAAATGACCCAAATCATCCCAAAAACTGACCCAAAACTCTGCATTTATTTGGCATCATTTCCTCTCAAAAACAACATCTCCGATTTAGTTGATTGCTAAAGCCATCATTTTAAAATCATCTCAGGAATCAAAAGGGACTGGAAAACACACAGAAATCATTCCTGCACCCACCAAATCATTAGGAATTGGAACCCGATTCCCTCATCTCTCTCCTTGTTCTTCTTGCCTGGAAAACCTGATGATCCCCGCTGGCTATTTTTAGGCTGCTTTTCTTCCACAGCTCCTTTCCTCCCAGCTGAAACCTCCTGGCATATTCAGGGCTTATCTGGAGGGGAGCCCCTCTGAAGTATTTCCTCTCGTGGCAATTCTGTGGGATGAAGAAGTAAAAAAAGCACATCAAGAGCTCCTTCTCCCCCCTTCCTTTGCAAACACCCTCCCAGTTTGTCCTTGGCAGCTCCATCCCCCCGGCACCCGCACCCGACGCTTCGGCTCCGCTGGGAAAGGGACAGCAAGTGCACAAGCAAGTTCAGTGCTGGGCAGGGGCTCCCTGGGGAACGGCACTTCAGTGCTTTAGTCCGTGGCCTTTCCTGCTGCCCTCCCTCCTGGAGGCAGAGGATGACCCGGTCCTTGTTTCTCCCACGCTCGCAGACCCAGGTCCTGCTCCTTTGGCCCCACTTTTCTTAGCAGACCCGGCATCATTTCCCAGGGTCCCCAGGAAACTTCTGCACTTGACCCATTGCTAAGTGCAGAGCACAGGGCAAGGGAAGGACAAATTTCTTGGCACCCACCCCCTGGAATTTTCCTTCTCCGCAGCACGCTCCCGTTCCCACTCCTTCTCCCAGCACCTCAGAGAATGTCCTTTTCACCCAGGTCCTGCTTACCGTCGTCCAACAAAACACGCTGACAACATTTTTCAGGATGCCAGTGGAGAGATATTAGAGCATACTGCACAGGGAAGCTGAGCCTGCCCCATCCCTGCAAGTGTTCCAGGCCAGGCTGGATGGGACTGGGAGCATCCAGCTGAGGATGAGAGGGGAAGGTGTCCCTGCCCACGGAAGGCAGGCTGGCCTTTGAAGGTCCCCTTCAAACCAAATCGCTCTGGGATTCCCCTCCAAAATCACTACCAAAGAGACACAGCAATCAAAGCAGAGGGACTACACTCCCAGCTTTTCTTACCTGCAGGCACACACAGCACGTTGGACATAAAAGCCACAGGGTTAGTCCTGCCAGAGGTGTCCGGCACACCCATGGCAACCGAAGGGAAAGAGGGAGCCTGAGAACACAGAGTAAAAGACACTTTAATTAGGAGTACACCGAGCACTAGCCAGGTCATTCACACAGACAGCTTCACTGTCCAGTCACACAAAAAGCACTCACCGAGGCCTCAGTTAGTATGGTTCCTGATGCTGACCAGCTGAATACCTCCCTGGAAGCCCGCTCCGCTCATGCCAGGCACTGGGGCTCACCCAGGGGGGCTTTGCCAAGCAGCCAATGGAAATTAAAATTACAGGCTGGGCAAAGCCGCTTCCCACAGGACCGCTCCTGGCCAAGGCCACCGGTCCGTGCAAGTCAGACCACTGACCACCCGGGGCTGGGGATTTTCGGGGGCACGCTTCCAGCTTTTATTCTCCAGAAACTCCAGTTCTTTCTGGCACCCCTTGCTTCAGTCTTCCCCTGCTGGAAGAGGTCACTTAAGACTTTCGAGGGGCCAGATTGCCAAAGCCCGGCCAGTCCATTCCCACGAGGAAAGGTAGCTTGGTCTTGGACAGGATGCTGAAGGGGGAGACACAAAATAAAAGTTTAATTTAAAACAACTGCCTAGAATAGGAAGCAATTCAAACAGAAGGCAGACAAGACTCGTGCAAATCTGAATACATTTGACTTCAAAGGATAATTATTTCCCTCTGCACCTAACAGAAAGTCATTTTCACCCGGGCCTTGCTTACCATCGTTGAACAAAACACGCTGACAACATTTTTCCTGATGACAGGGGAGAGATATTAGAGCACACTGCACAGGGAAGCTGAGCCTGCCCCATCCCTGCAAGTGTTCCAGGCCAGGCTGGATGGGACTGGGAGCATCCAGCTGAGGATGAGAGGGGAAGGTGTCCCTGCCCACGGAAGGCAGGCTGGCCTTTGAAGGTCCCCTTCAAACCAAATCGCTCTGGGATTCCCCTCCAAAATCACTACCCAAGAGACACAGCAATCAAAGCAGAGGGACTGCACTCCCAGCTTTTCTTACCTGCAGGCACACACAGCACAGCACGGTGGACATAAAAGCCCCGGGGTTAGTCCTGCCAGAGGCGTCCGGCACACCCACAGAGACCGAAGGGAAAGAGGGAGCCTGGGAACACGGAGTAAAAGACACCTTAATTAGGGATCACAGGGGAGGGAATTGGGATGGGCCTGAGGACAGTGGGAAGGGACTGGGATGGAACTGGGCAAACTGGGGAAGGACTGGGTTGCACTGCAGGAGGACACTTGGGAAGGAATGGGTGCGCTGGCTTGCACTGAGAGAAGTGGGAAGGGACTGGGATGAGAGTGGGGGCACTGGGGTGGGACTGGGAGCACTGGTGGCACTGGGCTAGGACTGGGGGAACTGGGGAGGGAGCAGGGAGGGACTGCGAGGGGGCTGGGAAGGGAACTGGGATGGTACTGGAATGGGAATGGGATGCATGGGAGAAAGGAGCGGAATGCACTGGGGAGGGACTGGGAGCAACGGGAAAGCCACTGCAGGGACTGGGATTGGATGGGGAGGGACTGCAAGAGGACTGTGACAGGACTGGGGAGTGGGCCTGGGATGGGACTGGGATGCACAGGTGGAAAAAACCGGGATGCCCTGGGGAGGGACTGAGGTCACGGGAGGGCTGGGGATGGGTCAGGGGCACTGGGGAGGGAACTGGGATGGGACTGGATGTTCTAGGGAGGGAGTGGGATGCATCGGGGAAAAGGACTGGCATGCACTGGGAGGGACTGGGGCAGTGGGGAGGGATGGGGATGGGACTGGGGACACTGGAGAGGGACTGGGGGCACTGGGGGGATTTGGGCTGGGAGTGGGGACACTGGGGTGGGACTGAGATTTTCGGGGGGGTGAGGGGGACTGGGAGCACTGGGATGGGACTGGGGGTCATTGGGGAGGGACTGGGATGGGACTGGGAGCACTGGGAAAGGGACTGCAGGGACTGGGATAGGACTGGGAAGGGACTGCAAGGGGACTGTGAGAGGACTGGGGAGGGGACTGGAGAGCGTGCTTGGGATGGGCCTGAGAATCTCTGGGGAGAGACTGGGACCACTGGGATGGGACTGCTGTGACTGGGATGGGATGCAGTTGTACTGGGAAGGGACTGGGGAGGGACTGGGAATCACTTAGGAGGGAGCGGGATGGGACTAGGCAAACTGGGGAAGGACTGGATTGCACTGCGAGAGCACACTTGGGAGGGAAAGGAGGTGGTGGGTTGCAGTGGGGGAAGTGGGGAGAGACTGGGATGAGAGTGGGGACACTGGGGTGGGACTGGGAGGACAGGTGGCACTGGGCTAGGACTGGGGGAACTGGGGAGGGAGCAGGGAGGGACTGCGAAGTGACTGGGATGGGAATGGGATGCACAGGGAAAAGGAGCACAATGAACTGGGGAGGGACTGGGATGGGACTGGGGACACTTCAAGGGAGTTGGATGCACTGGGCTGAGACTAGGGGCACTGGAGCGGGACTGGGGGGAGTAGGGAGGGACTGGGATGGGACTGAGGGCACTGGAGATGGACTGGGGAGAACTGGGTTGGCACTGGGGGCGCTGGAGTGCAACTGGGATTCTCAAGGGAGGGACTGGGGGAAGTGGGATGGGACAGGGGTCATTGGGGAGGGATTGGGGACAGTGGGACTACAGGCACTGGGATGGGACTGAGCTGCGCTGGGTGGGCACAGGGATGGGACTGAGGTCACTGGGGAGGGAACTGGGATGGGACTGGGAGCACTGGGAAAGGGACTGGGAAGGGACTGCAAGAGGACTGTGACAGGACTGGGGAGTGGGCCTGGATGGGACTGGGATGCACAGGGGGAAAGAACCGGGATGCCCTGGGGGAGGGACTGAGGTCACGGGAGGGCTGGGGATGGGTCAGGGGCACTGGGGAGGGAACTGGGATGGGACTTGGATGTTCTAGGGAGGGAGTGGGATGCATCGGGGAAAAGGACTGGCATGCACTGGGAGGGACTGGGGCAGTGGGGAGGGATGGGGGCACTGGGGGGATTTGGGCTGGGAGTGGGGGACACTGGGGTGGGACTGAGATTTTCGGGGGGGGGGACTGGGAGCAGTGGGATGGGACTGGGGGTCATTGGGGAGGGACTGGGGAACCATGGGACTGGGGGCACTGGAATAGGAGTGAGATGCACTGGGGAGGGACTGGGCCGGGACTGAGGGCACTGGAGAGGCCCTGGGGGCACTTGGGGGAACTGGGCTGGGACGGGGATTCTCTGGGGAGGGACTGGAGGCACTGGGATAGGACTGAGAGGCACTGGGGAGGCACTAGGGCACACTGGGTCACCACTGGGATGGGACTGGGATCACTGGAGAGGGAATTGGGATGGGCCTCAGGGCAGTGGGAAGGGACTGGGATGGAACTGGGCGAACTGGGGAAGGACTGGGTTGCACTGCAGGAGGACACTTGGGAAGGAATGGGTGCGCTGGCTTGCACTGAGAGAAGTTGCAAGGGACTGGGATGAGAGTGGGGGCACTGGGGTGGGACTGGGAGCACTGGTGGCACTGGGCTAGGACTGGGGGGAACTGGGGAGGGAGCAGGGAGGGACTGCGAAGTGACTGGGATGGGAATGGGATGCACAGGGAAAAGGAGCACAACGCATTGGGGAGGGACTGGGGGCAGTGGGGAGGGACTGGGATGGGACTGAGGGCACTGGAGATGCTCCCTGTCTCACCCCAGTGCCCCCATTCTCATCCCAGTCCCTTCCCACTTCTCTCAGTGCAAGCCAGCGCACCCATTCCTTCCCAAGTGTCCTCCTGCAGTGCAACCCAGTCTTTCCCCAGTTTGCCCAGTCCCATCCCAGTCCCTTCCCACTGCCCTCAGGCCCATCCCAATTCCCTCCCCGGTGATTCCAGTCCTATCCCAGTGGTGGCCCAGTGTGTCCTAGTGCCTCCCCACTGCCTCTCAGTCCTATCCCATTGCCTCCAGTCCCTCCCCAGAGAATCCCCATCCCAGCCCAGTTCCCCCAAGCGTCCCGAGGGCCCTCTTCAGTGCCCTCAATTGTACTGGGAAGGGACTGGGGAGGGACTGGGAATCACTTAGGAGGGGACCGGGATGGGACTAGGCAAACTGGGGAAGGACTGGGTTGCACTGCAAAAGGACACTTGGGAGGGAAAGGAGGTGGTGGGTTGCAGTGGGGGGAAGTGGGGAGAGACTGGGATGGGAGTGGGGGCACTGGGGTGGGACTGGGAGGACAGGTGGCATTGGGCTAGGACTGGGGGAACTGGGGAGGGAGCAGGGAGGGACTGCGAGGGGGCTGGGAAGGGAACTGGGATGGTACTGGAATGGGAATGGGATGCATGGGAGAAAGGAGCGGAATGCACTGGGGAGGGACTGGGAGCAACGGGGAAAGCCACTGCAGGGACTGGGATTGGACTGGGAAGGGACTGCAAGAGGACTGTGACAGGACTGGGGAGTGGGCCTGGGATGGGACTGGGATGCACAGGGGAAAAGAACCGGGATGCCCTGGGGAGGGACTGAGGTCACGGGAGGGCTGGGGATGGGTCAGGGGCACTGGGGAGGGAACTGGGGATGGGACTTGGATGCTCTAGGGAGGGAGTGAGATGCATCGGGGAAAAGGACTGGCATGAACTGGGGGCAGTGGGGAGGGATGGGGATGGGACTGGGGACACTGGAGAGGGACTGGGGGCACTGGGGGGATTTGGGCTGGGAGTGGGGACACTGGGGTGGGACTGAGATTTTCGGGGGGGTGAGGGGGACTGGGAGCACTGGGATGGGACTGGGGGTCATTGGGGAGGGACTGGGATGGGACTGGGGGCACTGGGATAGGAGTGAGATGCACTGGGGAGGGACTGGGCCGGGACTGAGGGCACTGGAGAGGCCCTGGGGGCACCTGGGGTACTGGGCTGGGACGGGGATTCTCTGGAGAGGGACTGGAGGCACTGGGATAGGACTGAGAGGCACTGGGGACACACTGTGGCACCATTGGGATGGGACTGGGATCACTGGGGAGGGAATTGGGATGGGCCTCAGGGCAGTGGGAAGGGACTGGGATGGAACTGGGCGAACTGGGGAAGGACTGGGTTGCACTGCAGGAGGACACTTGGGAAGGAATGGGTGCGCTGGCTTGCACTGAGAGAAGTTGCAAGGGACTGGGATGAGAGTGGGGGCACTGGGGTGGGACTGGAGCACTGGTGGCACTGGGCTAGGACTGGGGGAACTGGGGAGGGAGCAGGGAGGGACTGCGAAGTGACTGGGATGGGAATGGGATGCACAGGGAAAAGGAGCACAATGAACTGGGGAGGGACTGGGATGGGACTGGGGACACTTCAAGGGAGTTGGATGCACTGGGCTGAGACTAGGGGCACTGGAGCGGGACTGGGGGAGTAGGGAGGGACTGGGATGGGACTGAGGGCACTGGAGATGGACTGGGGAGAACTGGGCTGGCACTGGGGGCGCTGGAGTGCAACTGGGATTCTCAAGGGAGGGACTGGGGGAAGTGGGATGGGACAGGGGTCATTGGGGAGGGATTGGGGACAGTGGGACTACAGGCACTGGGATGGACTGAGCTGCGCTGGGTGGGCACAGGGATGGGACTGAGGTCACTGGGGAGGGAACTGGGATGGGACTGGGAGCACTGGAAAGGGACTGGGAAGGGACTGCAAGAGGACTGTGACAGGACTGGGGAGTGGGCCTGGGATGGGACTGGGATGCACAGGGGGAAAGAACCGGGATGCCCTGGGGAGGGACTGAGGTCACGGGAGGGCTGGGGATGGGTCAGGGGCACTGGGGAGGGAACTGGGATGGGACTTGGATGTTCTAGGGAGGGAGTGGGATGCATCGGGGAAAAGGACTGGCATGCACTGGGAGGGACTGGGGCAGTGGGGAGGGATGGGGGCACTGGGGGATTTGGGCTGGGAGTGGGGACACTGGGGTGGGACTGAGATTTTCGGGGGGGGGGGGGTGGGACTGGGAGCAGTGGGATGGGACTGGGGGTCATTGGGGAGGGACTGGGGAACCGTGGGACTGGGGGCACTGGAATAGGAGTGAGATGCACTGGGGAGGGACTGGGCCGGGACTGAGGGCACTGGAGAGGCCCTGGGGGCACTTGGGGGAACTGGGCTGGGACGGGATTCTCTGGGGAGGGACTGGAGGCACTGGGATAGGACTGAGAGGCACTGGGAGGCACTAGGGCACACTGGGTCACCACTGGGATGGGACTGGGATCACTGGAGAGGGAATTGGGATGGGCCTCAGGGCAGTGGGAAGGGACTGGGATGGAACTGGGCGAACTGGGGAAGGACTGAGCTGCACTGCAGGAGGACACTTGGGAAGGAATGGGTGCGCTGGCTTGCACTGAGAGAAGTTGCAAGGGACTGGGATGAGAGTGGGGGCACTGGGGTGGGACTGGGAGCACTGGTGGCACTGGGCTAGGACTGGGGGAACTGGGGAGGGAGCAGGGAGGGACTGCGAAGTGACTGGGATGGGAATGGGATGCACAGGGAAAAGGAGCACAACGCATTGGGGAGGGACTGGGGGCAGTGGGGAGGGACTGGGATGGGACTGAGGGCACTGGAGATGCTCCCTGTCTCACCCCAGTGCCCCCATTCTCATCCCAGTCCCTTCCCACTTCTCTCAGTGCAAGCCAGCGCACCCATTCCTTCCCCAGTGTCCTCCTGCAGTGCAACCCAGTCTTTCCCCAGTTTGCCCAGTCCCATCCCAGTCCCTTCCCACTGCCCTCAGGCCCATCCCAATTCCCTCCCCGGTGATTCCAGTCCTATCCCAGTGGTGGCCCAGTGTGTCCTAGTGCCTCCCCACTGCCTCTCAGTCCTATCCCAGTGCCTCCAGTCCCTCCCCAGAGAATCCCCGTCCCAGCCCAGTTCCCCCAAGCGTCCCGAGGGCCTCTTCAGTGCCCTCAATTGTACTGGGAAGGGACTGGGGAGGGACTGGGAATCACTTAGGAGGGACCGGGATGGGACTAGGCAAACTGGGGAAGGACTGGGTTGCACTGCAAAAGGACACTTGGGAGGGAAAGGAGGTGGTGGGTTGCAGTGGGGGAAGTGGGGAGAGACTGGGATGGGAGTGGGGGCACTGGGGTGGGACTGGGAGGACAGGTGGCATTGGGCTAGGACTGGGGGAACTGGGGAGGGAGCAGGGAGGGACTGCGAGGGGGCTGGGAAGGGAACTGGGATGGTACTGGAATGGGAATGGGATGCATGGGAGAAAGGAGCGGAATGCACTGGGGAGGGACTGGGAGCAACGGGAAAGCCACTGCAGGGACTGGGATTGGACTGGGAAGGGACTGCAAGAGGACTGTGACAGGACTGGGGAGTGGGCCTGGGATGGGACTGGGATGCACAGGGGAAAAGAACCGGGATGCCCTGGGGAGGGACTGAGGTCACGGGAGGGCTGGGGATGGGTCAGGGGCACTGGGGAGGGAACTGGGATGGGACTTGGATGCTCTAGGGAGGGAGTGAGATGCATCGGGGAAAAGGACTGGCATGAACTGGGGGCAGTGGGGAGGGATGGGGATGGGACTGGGGACACTGGAGAGGGACTGGGGGCACTGGGGGGATTTGGGCTGGGAGTGGGGACACTGGGGTGGGACTGAGATTTTCGGGGGGGTGAGGGGGACTGGGAGCACTGGGATGGGACTGGGGGTCATTGGGGAGGGACTGGGATGGGACTGGGGGCACTGGGATAGGAGTGAGATGCACTGGGGAGGGACTGGGCCGGGACTGAGGGCACTGGAGAGGCCCTGGGGGCACTTGGGGGTACTGGGCTGGGACGGGGATTCTCTGGAGAGGGACTGGAGGCACTGGGATAGGACTGAGAGGCACTGGGGACACACTGTGGCACCATTGGGATGGGACTGGGATCACTGGGGAGGGAATTGGATGGGCCTCAGGGCAGTGGGAAGGGACTGGGATGGAACTGGGCGAACTGGGGAAGGACTGGGTTGCACTGCAGGAGGACACTTGGGAAGGAATGGGTGCGCTGGCTTGCACTGAGAGAAGTTGCAAGGGACTGGGATGAGAGTGGGGGCACTGGGGTGGGACTGGGAGCACTGGTGGCACTGGGCTAGGACTGGGGGAACTGGGGAGGGAGCAGGGAGGGACTGCGAAGTGACTGGGATGGGAATGGGATGCACAGGGAAAAGGAGCACAATGAACTGGGGAGGGACTGGGATGGGACTGGGGACACTTCAAGGGAGTTGGATGCACTGGGCTGAGACTAGGGGCACTGGAGCGGGACTGGGGGGAGTAGGGAGGGACTGGGATGGGACTGAGGGCACTGGAGATGGACTGGGGAGAACTGGGTTGGCACTGGGGGCGCTGGAGTGCAACTGGGATTCTCAAGGGAGGGACTGGGGGAAGTGGGATGGGACAGGGGTCATTGGGGAGGGATTGGGGACAGTGGGACTACAGGCACTGGGATGGGACTGAGCTGCGCTGGGTGGGCACAGGGATGGGACTGAGGTCACTGGGGAGGGAACTGGGATGGGACTGGGAGCACTGGGAAAGGGACTGGGAAGGGACTGCAAGAGGACTGTGACAGGACTGGGGAGTGGGCCTGGGATGGGACTGGGATGCACAGGGGGAAAGAACCGGGATGCCCTGGGGAGGGACTGAGGTCACGGGAGGGCTGGGGATGGGTCAGGGGCACTGGGGAGGGAACTGGGATGGGACTTGGATGTTCTAGGGAGGGAGTGGGATGCATCGGGGAAAAGGACTGGCATGCACTGGGAGGGACTGGGGCAGTGGGGAGGGATGGGGGCACTGGGGGGATTTGGGCTGGGAGTGGGGACACTGGGGTGGGACTGAGATTTTCGGGGGGGGGACTGGGAGCAGTGGGATGGGACTGGGGGTCATTGGGGAGGGACTGGGGAACCATGGGACTGGGGGCACTGGAATAGGAGTGAGATGCACTGGGGAGGGACTGGGCCGGGACTGAGGGCACTGGAGAGGCCCTGGGGGCACTTGGGGGAACTGGGCTGGGACGGGGATTCTCTGGGGAGGGACTGGAGGCACTGGGATAGGACTGAGAGGCACTGGGGAGGCACTAGGGCACACTGGGTCACCACTGGGATGGACTGGGATCACTGGAGAGGGAATTGGGATGGGCCTCAGGGCAGTGGGAAGGGACTGGGATGGAACTGGGCGAACTGGGGAAGGACTGGGTTGCACTGCAGGAGGACACTTGGGAAGGAATGGGTGCGCTGGCTTGCACTGAGAGAAGTTGCAAGGGACTGGGATGAGAGTGGGGGCACTGGGGTGGGACTGGGAGCACTGGTGGCACTGGGCTAGGACTGGGGGAACTGGGGAGGGAGCAGGGAGGGGACTGCGAAGTGACTGGGATGA
>NW_026990757.1:0-50165 GCF_036250125.1 Pseudopipra pipra | reverse complement strand
TCCTGACACCCCCAAACCGCCCCAGGGACCCCATAACCAGCCCAGGGACCCCCCTCAGACAACCCCAGAACAGCCCCGGGGACCCCAAAACCAGCCCAGGGACCCCCCTCGACACCGCCAAACCAGCCCCGGGGACCCCAAAACCAGCCCAGGGACCCCTCAGACACCCCCAAAACAGCCCCAGGGACCCCAAAACCACCCCAGGGACCCCTCAGACACCCTCAAAACACCCCAGGGACCCCAAAATCAGCCCAGGGACCCCCAAAACCAGCCCAGAGACCCCCCTCGACACCCCCAAACCAGCCCAGGGACCCCAAAATCAGCCCAGGGACCCCCCCCTGACACCCCCAAAACAGCCCCAGGGACCCCCAAACCAGCCCAGAGACCCCCCTCGACACCCCCAAACCAGCCCAGGGACCCCAAAACCACCCTAAGGACCCCCCCCTGAGACCCCCAAACCAGCCCAGGGACCCCAAAACCACCCCAGGGACCCCTCAGACACCCTCAAAACACCCCAGGGACCCCAAAATCAGCCCAAGGACCCCAAAACCAGCCCAGGGACCCCCCTCAAGACACCCCCAAACCAGCCCAGGGACCCCAAAACCAGACGTGGGACCCCCCCCCAGACACCCCCAAACCAACCCCCAGCCCCCCCCAACATGGCGCCCCCCTCCAACCCCTCCGCCTCTCCCGCTGCCGTACGGAAGAGCCACTTCCGGGTCTCCCCTTCGCCACCCACCAATCAGCGAGCGAAGCCCACCCTGGCAGGAGGGATTTCTCCTTCAATTGGCTCTTTCAGCCGCCCATCAAAACTTCCCGTAACATTCTATTGGTTGCGGCGCGGCGTGGGCGGGCCCTTTGCGCTCCGCGCTTTTCCATTGGCTCCCCTCGCCGTCCATCACCGATCCCTCGCTCCCCATTGGCTGCGGCGCGGCGGGAGCGGGAGCTTCGCTCTGAGGCGGGAGCGGGATCCGCCCGGAGCCCCCAAAACTCCCCCGAAAAACCCCCAAAACCCCCCAAAATCCCCCCCCCGGATCCCGATCCCGCGGCCATGGAGCGGCAGCGGGAGGTGAAGGCGCTGCTGAAGCGCTGGGAAGCGGAATTCCTGCGGGAAGAGCGGCGGAAGCCCAGCCAGGTGCTCCTGGGGGGGGGGGGGGTTTAGGGGGGCTTGGGGGGTCCCTGGGGTGGTTTTGGGGGTCCCTGGGATGGTTTTGGGGGGCTCAGAGGGTCCCTGGGCTGGTTTGGGGGGTCTCTGGGGTGGTTTGGGCGGTCCCTGGGCTGGTTTGGGGGGTCTCTGGAGTGGTTTGGGGGGGTCTCTGGGGGGGTTTAGAAGGAGCTGGGGGGTCCCTGGTGTGGTTTTGGGGGTCCCTGGTGTGGTTTTGGGGGTCCCTGGGGTGGTTTAGGAGGTCCCTGGGGTGGTTTTGGGGGGTCCCCGGGGTGGTTTGGGGGTTCTCTGGGGGGCTTGGGGGGGCTCGGGGGGTCCCTGGGGTGGTTTAGGAGGTCCCTGGGGTGGTTTTGGGGGGGTCCCCGGGGTGGTTTGAGGGTTCTCGGGGGGGCTTGGGGGGGCTCGGGGGGTCCCTGGAGTGGTTTGGGGGGTCCCTGGGGTGGTTTGGGGGGTCCCTGGGGTGGTTTAGGGGGTCCCTGGGGTGATTTTGGGGGGTCCCTGGGCTGGTTTGGGGGGGTCTCTGGAGTGGTTTTGGGGGGTCCGTGGGGTGGTTTTGGGAGGTCTCGGGGGTGGTTTGGGGGGTCCTTGGGGAGGTTGGGGGGTTCTCTGGGGTGGTTTGGGGGTTCTCTGGGGTGGCTTTGGGGGTCCCTGGAGTGGTTTTGGGGGGTCTCTGGGGTGGTTTGGGGGGTCTCTGGGGTGGTTTGGGGGGTCCCTGGAGTGCTTTTAGGGGGTCCCTGGGCTGGTTTGGGGGGTCCCTGGGCTGGTTTGGGGGGTCTCTGGGCTGGTTTGGGGGATCTCTGGGCTGGTTTAGGGGGTCTCTGGGCTGGTTTAGGGGGTCTCTGGGCTGGTTTGGGGGGGTCTCTGGGGTGGTTTTGGGGGGTCTCTGGGCTGGTTTGGGGGGTCTCTGGGCTAGTTTGGGGGGTCTCTGGGGTGTTTTAGGGGGTCCCTGGGGTGGTTTTGGGGGGGTTTGGGGGTCCCTGGGCTGGTTTGGGGGGGTCTCTGGGCTGGTTTGAGGGGGTCTCTGGGGTGGTTTTGGGGGGTCCCTGGGCTGTTGGGGGGGGTCTCTGGGAGGGTTTTGGGGGGCTTGGAGGGTCCCTGGGGTGGTTTGGGGGGGTCTCTGGGGATAAAAATTCAGGATCAGGAAAATCGGGATCAGGAAAATTGGGATCAGAAAATCAGGATAGAAAATCAGGATCAGAAAATTGGGATGAAAAATCAGGATCAGAAAATCGGGATCAGGAAAATCGGGATTAGAAAAATTGGGATCAGAAAATGGGGATAGAAAATCAGGATTGGAAAATTGGGATAAAAAATCAGGATAAAAATTTGGGACCAGAAAATCAGGACCAGAAAATCGGGATCAGGAAAATCGGGATAAAAAATCAGGATCAGAAAAATTGGGATTAGGAAAGTTGGGATCAGAAAATCGGGATAAAAAATTGGGATCAGAAAATCGGGAACAGGGAAATTGGGACCAGAAAATTGGGATAAAAAAACTGGGATCAGAAAAATCGAGATTGGAAAATTGGGATAAAAAATCAGGATAAAAAATCAGGATCAGGAAAATTTGGATCAGAAAAATCGGGATCAGAAAATTGGGATAAAAAATCAGGGTAAAAAATCAGGATCAGGAAAATTTGGATCAGAAAAATCGGGATCAGGAAAATCGGGATCAGAAAATTGGGATAAAAAATCAGGATCAGGAAAATCAGGATCAGAAAAATCGGGATTGGGAGATCGAGAACAGGAAAATCAGATCAGAAAATTGGGATCAGAGAATCGGGATCAGGGAATTGGGATCAGAAAATCAGGATAAAAAATCAGGATCAGAAAAATTGGGATCAGGGAATTGGGATCAGAAAATTGGGATAAAAAATCAGGATCAGAAAATCGGGAACAGGAAAATCGGGATCAGAAAATCAGGATAAAAAATCAGGATCAGGAAAATTGGGATCAGAAAAATCAGGATTGGAAAATCGGGATCAGAAAAATCGGGATCAGAAAATCAGGAAAGAGGAAAATCAGATCAAAAAATTGGGATCAGAAAATCAGGATAAAAAATCGGGATCAGAAAAATCGGGAACAGGAAAATTGGGATCAGGAAAATCAGGATCAGAAAAATGGAGAATCGGGATCAGAAAAATTGGGATCAGGAAAATTGGGATAAAAATCAGGATAAAAAATCAGGATCAGAAAAATCGGGATTGGGAGATCGAGAACAGGAAAATCAGATCAGAAAACTGGGATCAGAAAATTGGGATAAAAAATCAGGATCAGAAAAATCAGGATCAGAGAATCTGGGATCAGAAAAATCAGGATCAGAAAATTGGGATAAAAAATCAGGATCAGAAAAATCGGGATCGGAAAATCAGGATCAGAAAATTGGGATCGGGAAAATCGGGATCAGAAAATTGGGATAAAAAATCGGGATAAAAATCAGGACAAAAAATCAGGGAAATTGGGATCAGAAAATTGGGATAAAAAAACTGGGATCAGAAAAATCGAGGTTGGAAAATTGGGATAAAAAATCAGGATAAAAAATCAGGATCAGGAAAATTTGGATCAGAAAAATCGGGATCAGGAAAATTGGGATCAGAAAATTGGGATAAAAAATCAGGATCAGAAAAATCAGGATCAGAAAAATCGGGATTGGGAGATCGAGAACAGGAAAATCAGATCAGAAAATTGGGGTCAGAGAATCGGGATCAGGGAATTGGGATCAGAAAATCAGGATAAAAAATCAGGATCAGAAAAATTGGGATCAGGAAAGTTGGGATCAGAAAATTGGGATAAAAAATCAGGATCAGAAAAATTGGGATCAGGGAATTGGGATCAGAAAATCGGGATAAAAAATCAGGATCAGAAAATCGGGAACAGGAAAATCGGGATCAGGAAAATCAGGATAAAAAATCAGGATCAGAAAAATCGGGATAAAAAATTGGGATCAGAAAATCAGGATAAAAAAATCAGGATTAGGAAAATTGGGACCAAAAAATCAGGATTGGAAAATCGGGATCAGGAAAATTGGGATAAAACGTCGAGACCAGAAAATTGGGATCAGAAAAATTGGGATCAGAAGATCGAGAACAGGAAAATCAGATCAGAAAACTGGGATCAGAAAATTGGGATAAAAAATCAGGATCAGAAAAATCAGGATCAGAAAACCGGGATCAGAAAAATCAGGATCAGAAAACTGGGATCAGAAAAATCAGGATCAGAAAATTGGGATAGAAAATCAGGATCAGAAAAATCGGGATCGGAAAATCAGGATCAGAAAATTGGGATAAAAAATCGGGATAAAAATCAGGACAAAAAATCAGGGAAATTGGGATCAGAAAATTGGGATAAAAAAACTGGGATCAGAAAAATCGAGGTTGGAAAATTGGGATAAAAAAATCAGGATAAAAAATCAGGATCAGGAAAATTTGGATCAGAAAAATCGGGATCAGAAAATTGGGATAAAAAATCAGGGTAAAAAATCAGGATCAGGAAAATCAGGATCAGAAAAATCGGGATCAGGAAAATTGGGATCAGAAAATTGGGATAAAAAATCAGGGTAAAAAATCAGGATCAGAAAAATCGGGATTGGGAGATCGAGAACAGGAAAATCAGATCAGAAAATTGGGATCAGAGAATCGGGATAAAAAATCAGGATCAGGAAAATCAGGATCAGAAAACCGGGATCAGAAAAATCAGGATCAGAAAATTGGGATAAAAAATCAGGATCAGAAAAATCGGGATCGGAAAATCAGGATCAGAAAATTGGGATCGGGAAAATCGGGATCAGAAAATTGGGATAAAAAATCGGGATAAAAATCAGGACAAAAAATCAGGGAAATTGGGATCAGAAAATTGGGATAAAAAAACTGGGATCAGAAAAATGGAGGTTGGAAAATTGGGATAAAAAAATCAGGATAAAAAATCAGGATCAGGAAAATTTGGATCAGAAAAATCGGGATCAGGAAAATCGGGATCGGAAAATTGGGATAAAAAATCAGGATAAAAAATCAGGATCAGAAAAATTGGGATCAGGGATTTGGGATCAGAAAATTGGGATAAAAAATCAGGGTAAAAAATCAGGATCAGAAAAATCGGGATCAGGGAATTGGGATCAGAAAATTGGGATAAAAAATCAGGATCAGAAAATCGGGATCAGGAAAATCGGGATCAAAAATCAGGATCAGAAAAATCGGGATAAAAAATTGGGATCAGAAAATCAGGATAAAAAAATCAGGATCAGGAAAATGGGGATAAAACGTCGAGACCAGAAAATTGGGATCAGAAAAATCAGGATCGGGAAAATCAGGATCAGAGAATTGGGATAAAAAATCGGGATTGGAAAAATCGGGATCAGAAAATCGGGAACAGAGAATTGGGATAAAAAATCAGGATTGGAAAAATCGGGATCAGAAAATTGGGAACAGAGAATCGGGATCGGAAAATCGGGATAAAAAACCAGGATAAAAAATTGGGATCAGAAAATTGGGATTGGAAAATTGGGATCAGAGAGTTGGGATGAGGGAATTGGGGTAAAAAATCAGGATCAGAGAACTGGGATTGGAAAATTGGGATAAAAAATCAGGATTAGAAAATCAGGATCAGGAAAATTTGGATCAGAAAAATCGGGATCAGGAAAATTGGGATCAGAAAATTGGGATAAAAAATCAGGATCAGAAAAATCAGGATCAGAGAATCTGGATCAGAAAATCAGGATAAAAAATCGGGATCGGAAAATCAGGATTGGAAAATTGGGAGAAAAAATCAGGATAAAAAACTGGAATCAGAAAATGGGGATCGGGAAAATCAGGATGAGAAAATTGGGATAAAAAATCAGGATCAGAAAAATTGGGATTAGGAAAGTTGGGATCAGAAAATCGGGAACAGGGAAATTGGGATAAAAAAACTGGGATCAGAAAAATCGAGATTGGAAAATCGGGATAAAAAATCAGGATAAAAAATCAGGATCAGGAAAATTTGGATCAGAAAAATCGGGATCAGGAAAATTGGGATCGGAAAATTGGGATAAAAAATCAGGGTAAAAAATCAGGATCAGAAAAATCGGGATTGGGAGATCGAGAACAGGAAAATCAGATCAGAAAATCGGGATCAGAGAATCGGGATCAGGGAATTGGGATCAGAAAATCAGGATAAAAAATCAGGATCAGAAAAATTGGGATCAGGGAATTGGGATCAGAAAATCAGGATAAAAAAATCAGGATTAGGAAAATTGGGACCAAAAAATCAGGATTGGAAAATCGGGATCAGAAAAATCGGGATCGGAAAATCAGGAAAGAGGAAAATCGGGATCAGAAAATTGGGATCAGAAAATCAGGATAAAAAATCGGGATCAGAAAAATTGGGACCAGGGAATTGGGATCAGAAAATTGGGATAAAAAATCAGGATCAGAAAATCGGGAACAGGAAAATCGGGATCAGGAAATTGGGATAAAAAATCGGGATCCGAAAAATCGGGATAAAAAATTGGGATCAGAAAATCAGGATAAAAAAATCAGGATTAGGAAAATTGGGACCAAAAAATCAGGATTGGAAAATCGGGATCAGAAAAATCGGGATCGGAAAATCAGGAAAGAGGAAAATCAGATCAAAAAATTGGGATCAGAAAATCAGGATAAAAAAATCAGGATTAGGAAAATTGGGACCAAAAAATCAGGATTGGAAAATCGAGATCAGGAAAATCAGGATCAGAAAATCGGGATCAGAGAATTGGGATAAAAAAATCAGGATTGGAAAAATCGGGATCAGAAAATTGGGATCAGAGAATTGGGATTGGAAAATCTGGATAAAAAATCAGGATAAAAAATTGGGATCAGAAAATTAGGATCGGAAAATCGGGATAAAAAATCGGGATCAGAAAAGTTGGGATTGGAAAATTGGGATCAGAGAGTTGGGATCAGGGAATTGGGGTAAAAAATCGGGATCAGAGAACTGGGATTGGAAAATTGGGATAAAAAATCAGGATTAGAAAATCAGGATCAGGAAAATTTGGATCAGAAAAATCGGGATCAGGAAAATTGGGATCAGAAAATTGGGATAAAAAATCAGGATTAGAAAATCAGGATCAGGAAAATGGGGATAAAAAATCGGGATCAGAAAATTGGGATAAAAAATCAGGATCAGAAAAATTGGGATCAGGAAAATTGGGATCAGAACATAGGGATAAAAAATTGGGATGAGAAAATCGGGGACAGGGAAATTGGGATCAGAAAATTGGGATAAAAAAGCTGGGATCAGAAAAATCGAGATTGGAAAATCGGGACAAAAAATCAGGATAAAAAATCAGGATCAGGAAAATTTGGATCAGAAAAATCGGGATCAGGAAAATCGGGATCAGAAAATTGGGATAAAAAATCAGGGTAAAAAATCAGGATCAGAAAAATTGGGATCAGGGAATTGGGATCAGAAAATTGGGATAAAAAATCAGGATCAGAAAAATTGGGATCAGGAAAATTGGGATCAGAAAATCAGGATAAAAAAATCAGGATCAGAGAAATCGGGATAAAAAATTGGGATCAGAAAATCAGGATAAAAAAATCAGGATTAGGAAAATTGGGACCAAAAAATCAGGATTGGAAAATCGGGATCAGGAAAATCGGGATAAAACGTCGAGACCAGAAAATTGGGATCAGAAAAATTGGGATCAGAAGATCGAGAACAGGAAAATCAGATCAGAAAATCGGGATCGGAAAATCGGGATAAAAAATCAGGATCAGAAAAATCAGGATCAGAAAACTGGGATCAGAAAAATTGGGATCAGAAAATGGGGATAGAAAATCAGGATTGGAAAATCAGGATAAAAAATCAGGATAAAAAATTGGGACCAGAAAATCAGGACCAGAAAATCGGGATCAGAAAATCAGGATAAAAAATCAGGATCAGAAAAATTGGGATCAGAGAATTGGGATCAGAAAATTGGGATAAAAAATCAGGATCAGAAAATCGGGAACAGGAAAATCGGGATCAGAAAATCAGGATAAAAAATCAGGATCAGGAAAATTGGGAGCAGAAAAATCAGGATTGGAAAATCGGGATCAGAAAAATCGGGATCGGAAAATCAGGAAAGAGGAAAATCAGATCAGAAAATTGGGATCAGAAAATCAGGATAAAAAATCAGGATCAGAAAAATTGGGATAAAAAATTGGGATCAGGAAATTAGGATAAAAAAATCAGGATTAGGAAAATTGGGACCAAAAAATCAGGATTGGAAAATCGGGATCAGGAAAATCGGGATAAAACGTCGAGACCAGAAGATTGGGATCAGAAAAATTGGGATCAGAAGATCGAGAACAGGAAAATCAGATCAGAAAATTGGGATCGGAAAATTGGGATAAAAGATCAGGATCAGAAAAATCAGGATCAGAAAACTGGGATCAGAAAAATCAGGATCAGAAAATTGGGATAAAAAATCAGGATCAGAAAAATCGGGATCGGAAAATCAGGATCAGAAAATTGGGATCGGGAAAATCGGGATCAGAAAATTGGGATAAAAAATCGGGATGAAAATCAGGACAAAAAATCAGGGAAATTGGGATCAGAAAATTGGGATAAAAAAACTGGGATCAGAAAAATCGAGGTTGGAAAATTGGGATAAAAAATCAGGATAAAAAATCAGGATCAGGAAAATTTGGATCAGAAAAATCGGGATCAGGAAAATCGGGATCGGAAAATTGGGATAAAAAATCAGGATCAGAAAAATCAGGATCAGAAAAATCGGGATTGGGAGATCGAGAACAGGAAAATCAGATCAGAAAATCGGGATCAGAGAATCGGGATCAGGGAATTGGGATCAGAAAATCAGGATAAAAAATCAGGATCAGAAAAATTGGGATCAGGGAATTGGGATCAGAAAATTGGGATAAAAAATCAGGATCAGAAAATCGGGAACAGGAAAATCGGGATCAGGAAAATCAGGATAAAAAATCAGGATCAGAGAAATCGGGATAAAAAATTGGGATCAGAAAATCAGGATAAAAAAATCAGGATCAGAAAATCAGGATCAGGAAAATCGGGATAAAACGTCGAGACCAGAAAATTGGGATCAGAAAGATCAGGATCGGGAAAATCAGGATCAGAGAATTGGGATAAAAAATCGGGATCAGGAAAATCGGGATCAGAGAATTGGGATAAAAAATCAGGATTAGGAAATCAGGATCAGGAAAATTGGGATCAGAAAATCAGGATCAGAAAAATCAGGATTGGGAAAATAGGGATCAGAAAATCAGGATAAAAAGTTGGGATCAGAAAATCTGGATCAGAGAATTGGGATGAGAAAATTGGGATCGGAAAATCGGGATAAAAAATCAGGATCAGAAAAATCGGGATCGGAAAATTGGGATCAAGAAAATTGGGATCAAGAAAATTGGGATCAAGAAAATTGGGATCAGAAAATTGGGATAAAAATCAGGATAAAAAATCAGGATCAGAAAAATTGGGTTTGGAAGATCAAATAAGAAAATTGGGATCAGGAAAATCGGGATCAGAAAACTGGGATCAGAAAAATTGGGATCAGAAAATGGGGATAGAAAATCAGGATTGGAAAATCAGGATAAAAAATCAGGATAAAAAATTGGGACCAGAAAATCAGGACCAGAAAATCGGGATCAGGAAAATCGGGATAAAAAATCAGGATCAGAAAAATTGGGATCAGGAAAGTTGGGATCAGAAAATCGGGATAAAAAATTGGGATCAGAAAATCGGGAACAGGGAAATTGGGATCAGAAAATTGGGATAAAAAAACTGGGATCAGAAAAATGGAGATTGGAAAATTGGGATAAAAAAATCAGGATTAGAAAATCAGGATCAGGAAAATTTGGATCAGAAAAATCGGGATCAGGAAAATCGGGATCAGAAAATTGGGATAAAAAATCAGGGTAAAAAATCAGGATCAGAAAAATCGGGATTTGGAAAATTGGGATCAGAAAATCAGGATAAAAAATTGGGACCAGAGATCAGGACCAGAAAATCGGGGTTGGAAAATCAGGATCGGGAAAATCGGGATTGGAAAATTGGGATAAAAATCAGGGTCGGAAAGTCGGGGTCAGAGAATTGGGATCAGGAAAATCGGGATCAGAAAATCAGGATAAAATATCAGGATCAGAAAAATCGGGATCAGGAAAATCAGATCAGAAAACTGGGATCGGGAAAATCGGGATCAGAAAATTGGGATCAGAAAATCAGGATCAGAAAAATCGGGATCAGAAAAATCAGGATCAGAAAATTGGGAACAGAAAATCGGGATCAGAAAAATCAGGATCAGGAAAATCGGGATCGGAAAATTGGGATAAAAATTGAGGTCAGAAAGTCGGGATCAGAAAATCAGGATCAGTAAAATCAGGATCAGAGAATTGGGATAAAAAATCAGGATCAGAAAAATCGGGATCGGAAAATCAGGATCAGAAAATTGGGATCGGGAAAATCGGGATCAGAGAATTGGGATAAAAAATCAGGATCAGGAAAATCAGGATCAGAAAAATTGGGATCAGGAAATCGGGATCAAAAAATCAGGATCAGGAAAATTGGGATCAGGAAAATTGGGATCAGGAAATTGGGATAAAAAATCAGGATTGGAAAATTGGGATAAAAAATCAGGATCAGAAAATCAGGATCAAGAAAATTGGGATCAGAAAATTGGGTTAAAAAATCAGGATAAAAATCAGGAGAAAAAATCAGGATCAGAAAAATTGGGATCAGAAGATCGAGAACAGGAAAATCAGATCAGAAAATCGGGATCGGAAAATCGGGATAAAAGATCAGGATCAGAAAAATCAGGATCAGAAAACCGGGATCAGAAAAATTGGGATCAGAAAATGGGGATAGAAAATCAGGATTAGAAAATCGGGATAAAAAATCAGGATAAAAAATTGGGACCAGAAAATCAGGACCAGAAAATCGGGATCAGGAAAATTGGGATAAAAAATCAGGATCAGAAAAATTGGAATCAGGAAAGTTGGGATCAGAAAATCGGGATAAAAAATTGGGATCAGAAAATCGGGAACAGGGAAATTGGGATCAGAAAATTGGGATAAAAAAACTGGGATCAGAAAAATCGAGATTGGAAAATCGGGATAAAAAATCAGGATAAAAAATCAGGATCAGGAAAATTTGGATCAGAAAAATTGGGATCAGAAAATTGGGATAAAAAATCAGGGTAAAAAATCAGGATCAGAAAAATTGGGATCAGGGAATTGGGATCAGAAAATTCGGATAAAAAAATCAGGATCAGAAAATCGGGAACAGGAAAATCAGGATCAGGAAAATCAGGATCAAAAATCAGGATCAGAGAAATCGGGATAAAAAATTGGGATCAGGAAAAATCAGGATAAAAAAATCAGGATCAGAAAATCAGGATCAGGAAAATCGGGATAAAACGTCGAGACCAGAAAATTGGGGTCAGAAAAATCAGGATCGGGAAAATCAGGATCAGAGAATTGGGATAAAAAATCGGGATTGGAAAAATCGGGATCAGAAAATCGGGATCAGAGAATTGGGATAAAAAATCAGGATTAGGAAATCAGGATCAGGAAAATTGGGATCAGAAAATCAGGATCAGAAAAATCAGGATTGGGAAAATAGGGATCAGAAAATCAGGATAAAAAGTTGGGATTAGAAAATCTGGATCAGAGAATTGGGATGAGAGAATTGGGATCGGAAAATCGGGATAAAAAATCAGGATCAGAAAAATCGGGATCGGAAAATTGGGATCAAGAAAATTGGGATCAAGAAAATTGGGATCAAGAAAATTGGGATCAGAAAATTGGGATAAAAATCAGGATAAAAAATCAGGATCAGAAAAATTGGGTTTGGAAGATCAAATAAGAAAATTGGGATCAGGAAAATCGGGATCAGAAAACTGGGATCAGAAAAATTGGGATCAGAAAATGGGGATAGAAAATCAGGATTGGAAAATCAGGATAAAAAATCAGGATAAAAAATTTGGACCAGAAAATCAGGACCAGAAAATCAGGATCAGGAAAATCGGGATAAAAAATCAGGATCAGAAAAATTGGAATCAGGAAAGTTGGGATCAGAAAATCGGGATAAAAAATTGGGATCAGAAAATCGGGAACAGGGAAATTGGGATCAGAAAATTGGGATAAAAAAACTGGGATCAGAAAAATCGAGGTTGGAAAATCGGGATAAAAAATCAGGATAAAAAATCAGGATCAGGAAAATTTGGATCAGAAAAATCGGGATCAGGAAAATTGGGATCAGAAAATTGGGATAAAAAATCAGGGTAAAAAATCAGGATCAGAAAAATCGGGATTGGGAGATCGAGAACAGGAAAATCAGATCAGAAAATCGGGATCAGAAAATTGGGATAAAAAATCAGGGTAAAAAATCAGGATCAGAAAAATTGGGATCAGGGAATTGGGATCAGAAAATTGGGATAAAAAATCAGGATCAGAAAATCGGGATCAGGAAAATCGGGATCAGGAAAATCAGGATAAAAAATCAGGATCAGAGAAATCGGGATAAAAAATTGGGATCAGAAAATCAGGATAAAAAAATCAGGATTAGGAAAATTGGGATCAGAAAATCAGGATAAAAAAATCAGGATTAGGAAAATTGGGACCAAAAAATCAGGATTGGAAAATCGGGATCAGGAAAATCAGGATCAGAAAATCGGGATCAGAGAATTGGGATAAAAAAATCAGGATTGGAAAAATCGGGATCAGAAAATCGGGATCAGAGAATTGGGATTGGAAAATCTGGATAAAAAATCAGGATAAAAAATTGGGATCAGAAAATCAGGACCAGAAAATCGGGATCAGAAAATCAGGATAAAAAATCGGGATCAGAAAAATTGGGATCAGGGAATTGGGATCAGAAAATTGGGATAAAAAATCAGGATAAAAAATCAGGATCAGGAAAATTTGGATCAGAAAAATCGGGATCAGGAAAATTGGGATAAAAAATCAGGGTAAAAAATCAGGATCAGGAAAATTTGGATCAGAAAAATCGGGATCAGGAAAATCGGGATCAGAAAATTGGGATAAAAAATCAGGATAAAAAAATCAGGATCGGGAAAATCAGGATGAGAAAACCGGGATAATTTTCCCTCAGTTTCCCCAAATCCCCCTTTTTTATCCCATTTTTCCCCCCCCAGGCCGACGTGGCGGCGGCTCCCGAGGAAACCCGGCGTGAGTTTTCCCGGGAATTCCGGGAATTCTGGGAATTCCCGGGGGGGGGGAGGGGAGAAGGAATTCGGGACCATCCCCTTTTCCCTCTAAAATCCCAAATTTCCTTTGGAATTTTGGAATTGTCCCCCCAGGGCTCTACCGGGAATATCGGAGGCTGAAGAAGGAATCGGGAAAAGCTTCGGATTCCTCGGGAAAAGCTTCGGATTCCTCGGGAAAAACGGGATCCGGGGAAATCCCCCCCGGGGAGCAGGTGCTGGGAATTCCCAAAATTCCTCCCGCAGCCAAAGTTGGGAAGTTTGGGGGGAAAATTTGGGATTTGGGGAGGGAAAAAATGGGAATTTTGGGGGAAAATGGGATTTGGGGAGGGAAAAATGGGATTTAAAGGTGGAAAATGGGATTTGGGGATGGAAAAATTGGGAATTTTTGGGGAAAAATGGGATTTGGGGAGGAAAAAATTGGATTTTGGGGAGGGAAAATGGGATTTGGGGATGGAAAAATTGGGAATTTTGGGGGAAAAATTGGGATTTAAAGGTGGAAAAATTGGGACTTGGGGAGGGAAAAGTTGGGAATTTTGGGGGAAAAATGGGATTTGGGGATGGAAAACTGGGATTTAAAGGTGGAAAATGGGATTTGGGGGTGGAAAAAATGGGAATTTTTGGGGGAAAATGGGATTTGGGGATGGAAAAATTGGATTTTGGGGAGGGAAAATGGGATTTGGGGAGGGAAAAATTGGGAATTTGGGGATGGAAAAATGGGATTTGGGGATGGAAAAATTGGGATTTAAAGGTGGAAAAATTGGGATTTGGGGAGGGAAAAGTTGGGAATTTTGGGGAAAAAATGGGATTTGGGGCTGGAAAAATTGGGAATTTTGTTTGGAAAAATGGGATTTGGGGAGGGAAAAATTGGGAATTTTGGGAAAAAAAGGGATTTGGGGATGGAAACATTGGGAATTTTGGGGGAAAAATTGGGATTTAAAGGTGGAAAATGGGATTTGGGGACGGAAAAATTGGGAATTTTTTTTGGAAAAATGGGATTTGGGGGTGGAAAAATGGGATTTAAAGGTGGAAAATGGGATTTGGGGATGGAAAAATTGGGAAGTTTGGGGAAAAAATGGGATTTGGGGGTGGAAAAATTGGGAATTTTGGGGGAAAAATGGGATTTGGGGAGGGAAAAATTGGGAATTTTGGGGGAAAAATGGGATTTGGGGGTGGAAAAATTGGGAATTTTGGGGGAAAAATTGGGATTTAAAGGTGGAAAAATTGGGATTTGGGGAGGGAAAAGTTGGGAATTTTGGGGGAAAATGGGATTTGGGGGTGAAAATTTGGGATTTGGGGGTGAAAAAATGGGGAATTTTGCAGTAAAAAATTGGGAATTTGGGGGAAAAATGGGATTTTGGGATGGAAAAATTGGGAATTTTCAGGATAGAAAATGGGATTTGGGGGTGAAAAACAGGGATTTGGGGATGGAAAAATTGGGAATTTTGGGGTAAAAAATGGGATTTGGGGATGAAAAAATGGGAAATCCTGGAGGAAAAATGGGATTGGAGTATGGAAAAATTGGGATTTTTGGGGAAAAATGGGATTTGGGGCTGGAAAATGGGAATTGGGGTTGAAAACCAGGGATTTTTGTGTGGAAAACAGGGATTTGGGGCTGGAAAATGGGATTTGGGGGTGGGAAAATTGAGATTTGAAGCTTCGGAGCCCTCGGGAAAAACGGGATCCCGGAAACCCCCCCCGGGGAGCAGGAACTGGGAATTCCCAAAATTCCTCCCGCAGCCAAAGTTGGGAAGTTTGGGGGGAAAATTTGGGATTTGGGGAGGGAAAAAATGGGATTTTGGGGGAAAAATGGGAATTTTGGGGAAAAAAATGGGATTTGGGGAGGGAAAAATGGGATTTAAAGGTGGAAAATGGGATTTGGGGGTGGAAAAATTGGATTTTGGGGTGGAAAAATTGGGAATTTTGAGGTAAAGAAATGGGATTTGGGGGTGGAAAAATTGGGAATTTTGGGATGGAAAAATTGGGAATTTTCAGGATGGAAAATGGGATTTGGGGGTGAAAAACAGGGATTTAGGGATGGGAGATGGGATTTGGGAGAAAAAAAGAGGGATTTGGGGATGGAAAAATTGGGAATTTTGGGGGGAAAATGGGATTTGGGGCTGGAAAAATTTGGGATTTGGGGATTGAAAAATTGGGAATTTGGGGGGGAAAATGGGATTTGGGGATGGAAAAATTGGGAATTTTGTTTGGAAAAATGGGATTTGGGGGTGGAAAAATGGGATTTAAAGGTGGAAAATGGGATTTGGGGATGAAAAAATGGGAATTCTTGGAGGAAAAATGGGTTTTGAGTATGGAAAAATTGGGAATTTTGATTGGAAAAATGGGATTTGGGGGTGGAAAAATTGGGAATTTTTGGGGGAAATGGGATTTGGGGACGGAAAGATTGGGATTTAAAGGTGGAAAACAGGGATTTGGGGGTGGAAAAATGGGATTTGAAGGTGGAAAAATGGGAATTCTTGGAGGGAAAATGGGATTTGGGGGTGAAAATTTGGGATTTGGGGGTGAAAAAATGGGGAATTTTGCGGTAAAAAATTGAGAATTTGGGGGAAAAAATGGGATTTGGGGATGGAAAAATTGGGAATTTGGGGATAAAAATGGGATTTGGGGAGGGAAAAATGGGATTTGGGAGTGGAAATGGGATTTGGGAGGTGGGATTTTTGGGATTTAGGGATGGAAAGTGGGATTTGAGGTTGAAAACCAGGGATTTCGGTGGGGAAAATGGGGATTTGGGAGTGGAAAAATGGGATTTAGGAGTGGGGAATTTTGGGATTTGGGGATGGAAAAATTGGGATTTAAAGGTGGAAAAATTGGGATTTGAAGGTGGAAAATGGGATTTGGGGATGGAAAAATGGGATTTGAGGTTGAAAAACAGGGATTTGGGCGTGGGAAATTGGGATTTGGGGATGGAAAAATTGGGAATTTTGGGGGAAAAATGGGATTTGGGGATGGAAAACTGGGATTTAAAGGTGGAAAACGGAATTTGGGATGGAAACCAGGGATTTGGGGGTGGGAAAAATGGGATTTGGGGATGGAAAAATGGGAATTCTTGGAGGAAAAATGGGATTTGAGTATGGAAAAATTGGGAATTTTTGGGGAAAAATGGGATTTGGGGATGGAAAAATTGGGAATTTTGGGGGGAAAATGGGATTTGGGGATGGAAAAATGGGATTTAAAGGTGGAAAAATTGGAATTTTTGTGTGGAAAACAGGGATTTGGGGTTGGAAATTTTCGGGATCTCAGGATGGAAAAATGGGCTTTGGGGGCGGAAAACGGGGATTTGGGAGTGGGAAATGGGGCTGGAAAATGGGATTTGGGGGTGGGAAAATTGAGATTTGAAGGTGGAAAAATTGGGATTTGAAGGTGGAAAAATTGGGGTTTAAAGGTGGGAAAATTGGGATTTAAAGGTGGGAAAATTGGGATTTAAAGGTGGAAAAATTGGGATCTAAAGGTGGAAAAATTGGGATTTGAAGGGGGAAAATTGGGAATTTTGGGGGAAAATGGGATTTGGGGATGGAAATTTGGGATTTGGGGGTGAAAAAATGGGATTTGGGGTGGGAAAAATGGGATTTAAAGGTGGAAAATGGGATTTGGGGTGGGAAAAATGGGATTTAAAGGTGGAAAATGGGGATTTGGGGATGGAAAATGGGATTTGGGAGTGAAAAACAGGGATTTTTGTGTGGAAAATGGGATTTGGGGATGAGAAATGGGATTTGGGGGTGGAAAAATTTGGGATTTGGGGATGAAAAAATGGGAATTCTTGGAGGAAAAATGGGATTTGGGGGTGGGAAAATTGGGATTTTTGAATGGAAAAATGGGACTTGGGGATGGAAAAATTGGGAATTTTGGGGGGAAAATGGGATTTGGGGGTGGAAAAATGGGATTTAAAGGTGGAAAAATTGGGATTTAAAGGTGGAAACCAGGAATTTGGGGATGGAAACCAGGGATTTGGGAGTGGGGATTTTTGGGCTTTGGGGCTGGGCCGTGACAGGGTCTTTTTTGGGGTTTTTTTGCCCTCAGGATTCGGGATTTTGGGGCTCCCACCTGAACAGGAAGCCGGGAATTCCCGGGAAGAGCCGGAGCGGAACGTCGGGAACGTCGGGAACGTCGGGAACGTCGGGAATGTCGGGAATGTCGGCCCAGTTTTGGGGGATGAAGCTCAAATCCAAACTGGGAGCCACTGGGAAGGTCAAGGGTCAAAGGGGGGGAGGGGGAGCTGCTCCTCCTGGAGGTTTTGGGGGTTGGGAACCCTAAAAATTGGGGGGTTTTTGGTGGGAGGGACCCCCCGAAAATCAGGGAGCCCCCAAAATGAGGGGTCTCCTAAAATTAGGGATCCCCTAAAATTAGGGATCCCCTAAAATTAGGGATCCCCCAAAATTAGGGACTGCCCTAAAATTAGGGAGCCCCCAAAATTAGGGACCCCCCAAAAATCAGGGATCCCCCAAAATTAGGGATTCCCCTAAAATTAGGGATCTCCCAAAATTAGGGATCCCCCAAAATTAGGGATTGCCCTAAAATTAGGGATCCCCCAAAATTAGGGACCCCCCCAAAAATCAGGGATCCCCCAAAATTAGGGACTACCCTAAAATCAGGGATCCCCCAAAATTAGGGACTGCCCTAAAATCAGGGATCCCCCAAAATGAGGAATTCCCCAAAATTAGGGACACCCCAAATTAGGGACCGCAAATGAGAGACCCCCATAATCAGGGACCCCCAAAATTTGAGGCTTCAGAATCAGGGACCCCCCAAAATTAGAGACCCCTCCAAAATCAGGGACCTCCCAAAATGAGGGACCCCCAAAATGAAGGACCCCTCAAAATCAGAACCCCCCCAAAATTTGAGGCTTCAAAATGAGGGACCCCCTAAAATGAGAGACCCCAAAATCAGAGACCCCTAAAATCAGGGACCCCCCAAAAATCAGGGATCCCCCAAAATCAGGGACCCCCCAAAAATCAGGGATCCCCCAAAATGAGGAATTCCCCAAAATTAGGGACCCCCCAAAATCAGAGACCCCCAAAGTTTGAGGCTTCAAAATCAGGGACCCCCCCAATTAGGGACCCCCCCAAATCAGGACCCCCAAAATCAAGGACCTCAAATTGGAGATCCCCAAAAATCAGGGACCCCCCAAAATCAGAGGCTTCGAAATCAGGGACCCCAAAATCAGGGACCTCCAAAATCAGGGACCCCAAAATCAGGGACCCTCAAAAATCAGAGACTCCCCAAAATCAGAGACCCCAAATTGGAGATCCCCAAAAATGAGAGACCCCCAAAATTAGAGACTCCCCAAAAATCAGGGACCCCCAAAATCAGAGACCCCAAATTGGAGATCCCCAAAAATCAGAGATGCCCAAATCTGTGACACCCGAAATCAGGGACCCCCAAAATCAGGGACCCCAAAATCAGGGACCCCAAAATCAGGGACCCCAAAATCAAGGACCTCAAAATGAGGGACCCCAAATTGGAGATCCCCAAAAATCAGAGACCCCCCCAAAATGAGGGACCCCAAAATCAGAGACCCCAAAGTCAAAGACCCCAAAAATCAGGGACCCCAAAATCAGAGACCCCCCCAGAATCAGAGACCCCAAAATCAGGGACCCCAAACTGGAGATCCCCAAAAATCAGAGACCGCCCCCAAAATGAGGGACCCCAAAATCAGGGACCCCAAAGTCAGGGACCCCAAAATCAAAGACCTCAAAATCAGGGATCCCAAAATCAGGGACCCCAAAATCAGAGACCCCAAAATCAGAGACCCCAAATCAGAGACCCCAAATCAGAGACCCCAAATCAGAGACTCCCCAAAATCAGAGACTCCCCAAAATCAGGGACCCCCCCAAAATGAGGGACCCCAAAATCAGAGACCCCAAAGTCAAAGACCCCAAAATCAGGGACCCCAAAATCAGGGACCCCAAAATCGAGGACCCCCAAAATCAGAGACCCCAAAATCAGGGACCCCCCAAAATCAGAGACCCCAAAATCAGGGACCTTCCAAAATCAGAGACCCCAAAAATCAGGAACCCCAAAATCAGGGATCCCCCCAAATCAGAGACCCCAAATCAGAGACCCCAAATCAGAGACCCCAAAATCAGAGACTCCCCCAAATCAGAGACCCCAAATCAGAGACCCCAAATCAGAGACCCCTAAATCAAGGACCCCAAAATCAGGGATCCCCCCAAATCAGAGACCCCAAATCAGAGACCCCAAAATCAGAGACTCCCCAAAATCAGAGACCCCAAAATCAGAGACCCCTAAATCAAGGACCCCAAAATCAGGGACCCCAAAATCAGAGACCCCAAATCAGAGACCCCAAATTAGCGACTCCCCAAAATCAGGGACCCCAAAATGAGAGACCCCCAAAATTAGAGGCTCAAAAATGAGGGACCCCCAAAATCAGAGACCCCAAAAATCAGGGACCCCAAAATCAGGGACCCCAAAATCAGGGATCCCCCAAATCAGAGACCCCAAATCAGAGACCCCAAATCAGAGACCCCAAATCAGAGACCCCAAAATCAGAGACTCCCCAAAATCAGAGACCCCAAAATCAGAGACCCCTAAATCAAGGACCCCAAAATCAGGGACCCCAAATTAGAGACTCCCCAAAATCAGGGACCCCAAAATGAGAGACTCCTAAAATTAGAGGCTCAAAAATGAGGGACCCCCAAAATCAGAGACCCCAAAAATCAGGGACCCCAAATTGGAGGTCCCCAAAAATCAGAGACCCCAAAATCAAGGACCCCAAAATCAGAGACCCCAAAAATCAGGAACCCCAAAATCAGGGATCCCCCCAAATCAGAGACCCCAAATCAGAGACCCCAAATCAGAGACCCCTAAATCAAGGACCCCAAAATCAGGGACCCCAAAATCAGAGACCCCCCAAAAATCAGAGACCCCCCCAAAGTCAGAGACCCCAAAGTCAAAGACCCCAAAATCAGGACCCCCCAAAATCAAGGAACCCCAAAATCAGGGACCCCAAAATGAGGGACCCCAAAATCAGAGACCCCCAAAATCAAGGAACCCCAAAATCAGGGACCCCCAAAATCAGAGACCCCAAAATGAGGGACCCCCAAAATTTGAGGCTCAAAAATGAGGGACCCCCAAAATCAGAGACCCCAAAAATCAGGAACCCCAAAATCAGGGACCCTCCAAAATCAAGGAACCCCAAAATCAGGGACCCCCCAAAATCAGAGACCCCAAAGTCAAAGACCCCAAAATCAGGACCCCCCAAAATCAAGGAACCCCAAAATGAGGGACCCCAAAATGAGGGACCCCAAAATGAGGGACCCCCAAAATCAGGGACCCCAAAATCAGGGACCCTCCAAAATCAGAGACCCCAAAATGAGGGACCCCCAAAATTTGAGGCTCAAAAATGAGGGACCCCCAAAATCAGAGACCCCAAAATCAGGAACCCCCAAAATCAGAGACCCCCAAATTGGAGACTCCCCGAAATCAGGGACCCCAAAATCAAAGACCCCAAAGTCAAAGACCCCAAAATCAGAGACCCCAAAAATCAGAGACCCCTAAATCAAGGACCCCAAAATCAGGGACCCCAAACTGGAGATCCCCAAAAATCAGAGACCCCCCAAAATCAAAGACCCCCAAATTGGAGACTCCCCAAAATCAAAGACCCCAAAGTCAAAGACCCCAAAATCAGGGACCCCAAAATCAAAGACCCCCAAAATCAGGGACCCCAAAATCAAAGACCCCAAAATCAGGGACCCCAAAATCAAAGACCCCCTAAAATCAGGGCCCCCCCGAACCTCCTCCGTGTCTTTCCGGGGCCGGAATTCCGGGCTCTGACCCTCCCCTCCCCTCCCCCAGGAGCCCCCCCTGACCCCCCGGAGGACCCCAAACCCCAGGAGGCTCCCGACCATTCCCAGATTCCGGACGAACCCCGAGGAAGAGCCTGGAAAACCCGGGAATTCCGGAGCTGATCCCGGAGACGATCCCGGAGATCCCGGAGATCCCGGAGCTCCCGGAGCTCCCGGCTCCGTCGTCCTTCCTCCCTCGCTGTCGGGATTGACCCCCCTCATCCTCAGCTCGGGAACGAGACCCCCCCAGGCTCCCCCAGATCCCGGAAAATTCCGGAGGCTGAGGGAGAGGGTGGCCCAGACTTTGGGAGCCTTGGATCCCGCCTGGATCCGGAGGTGCCACCGCGACCTGGAGCCGGGAGAAGTCGGGATGAGGCGGAGCCGGGAGGGAGAGGAAGGGGAAGAGGAAGAGGAAGAGGATGAGGAAGAGGAAGAGGGTGGGAAGATGTCGGGAAACGTCTCGGAATGCTTGGAAAACATCCCGGAAAAGCAGGAAGAGGAGAAGGAAAAGCAGGTGGGAGCTCCAAGGAGAAGTGGGAAGAGTCCAAAATCCTTGGAAAACTTCCTGGAAGAGGAAGAGGAGGATGAGGAAAAGCAGGTGGGAGCTCCAAGGAGAAGTGGGAAGGGACTGGATGGCTTGGAAAACATCCTGGAAAAGCAGGAAGAGGAGAAGGAAAAGCAGGTGGGAGCTCCAAGGAGAAGTGGGAAGAGTCCAAAATCCTTGGAAAACCTCCTGGAAGAGGAAGAGGAGGAGAAGGAAAAGCACTTGGAAGCTCTAAAGAAGAGGAGGAAGACTCTGGATCTCTTGGAAAACATCCCGGAAAAGCAGGAAGAGGAGAAGGAAAAGGAGGTGGGAGCTCCAGGGAAGAGCAGGAAAACTCCAAAATCCTTGGAAAACTTCGTGGAAGAGGAAGAGGAGGAGAAGGAAAAGCACTTGGAAGCTCCAAAGAAGAGGAGGAAGCTTCAGGAATGCTTGGAAAACATCCTGGAAAAGCAGGAAGAGGAGAAGGAAAAGGAGGTGGGAGCTCCAAGGAGAAGTGGGAAGAGTCCAAAATCCTTGGAAAACTTCCTGGAAGAGGAAGAGGAGGAGAAGGAAAAGCACTTGGAAGCTCTAAAGAAGAGGAGGAAGCTTCAGGAATGCTTGGAAAACATCCTGGAAAAGCAGGAAGAGGAGAAGGAAAAGCAGGTGGGAGCTCCAAGGAGAAGTGGGAAGACTCCAAAATCCTTGGAAAACACCCCGGAAGGGGGAGAGGAGGAGAAGGAAAAGCACTTGGAGGGTCTGAGGAAGAGCAGAAAAATGCCAAAATCCTTGGAAAACCTCCTGGAAGAGGAAGAGGAAGAGAAGGGAAAGGAGGTGGGAGCTCCAAGGAAGAGCAGGAAAACTCCAAAATCCTTGGAAAAGCTCCCGGAAGAGGAAGAGGAGGAGCAGGAAAAGCAGGTGGGAGCTCGAAAGAGAAGTGGGAAGAGTCCAAAATCCTTGGAAAACTTCCCGGAAGGGGGAGAGGAAATGAAGGGAAAGCACTTGGAAGCTCTGAGGAAGAGCAGGAAAACTCCAAAATCCTTGGAAAAGCTCCTGGAAGAGGAAGAGGAAGAGAAGGAAAAGGAGGTGGGAGCTCCAAGGAAGAGCAGGAAGACTCCAAAATCCTTGGAAAACTTCCTGGAAGAGGAAGAGGAGGATGAGGAAAAGAAGGTGGGAGCTCCAAGGAAGAGCAGAAAAACACCAAAATCCTTGGAAAACTTCCCGGAAGAGGAAGAGGAGAAGCAGGAAAAGCACTTGGAAGCTCTGAGGAAGAGCAGGAAAACTCCAAAATCCTTGGAAAAGCTCCTGGAAGAGGAGGAGAAGGAAAAGCAGGTGGGAGCTCCGAGGAAGAGGAGGAAGCTTCAGGAATCCTTGGAAAACCTCCCGGAAGAGGAAGAGGAGGAGCAGGAAAAGCAGGTGGGAGCTCCAAAGAAAAGCGGGAAAGCTCCAAAGAAGAGCAGGAAAAGTCCAAAATCCTTGGAAAATCTTCCGGAAGAGGAAGAGGAGGAGCAGGAAAAGCCCAAAGCCGCCCCCAGAACCAGGTCATTCCCGACTTTTCCGGGATTGGGATGTGGGGATTCCCAAAAATCCTTTGGGATTGGGATGTGGGGGTTCCCAAACTTCCTTTCGGATTGGGATGTGGAGATTCCCAAACTTTTTTAGGGATTGGGGTGTGGGGATTCCCAAAAATCCTCTGGGATTGGGATGTGGGGATTCCCAGAAATCCTTTGGGATTGGGATGTGGGGATTCCCAAACCTCCTTTTTAGGGATTGGGATGTGGGGATTCCCAAAAATCCTCTGGGATTGGGATGTGGAGATTCCCAAACTTTTTTAGGGATTGGGATGTGGGGATTCCCAAACTTCCTTTGGGATTGGGATGTGGAGATTCCCAAACTTTTTTAGGGATTGGGATGTGGGGATTCCCAAAAATCCTTTGGGATTGGGATGTGATTCCCAAACTTTTGGGATTGGGATGTGGGGATTCCCAAAAATCCTTTGGGATTGGAATTCAGTGATTCCGAAACCTTTTTTGGGATGTGGAGATTCCCAGAAATCCTTTGGGATTGGGATGTGGGAATTCCCAAACCTTTTTAGGGATTGGGATGTGGAGATTCCCAAATGTTTTTAGGGATTGGGATGTGGAGATTCCCAAACTTTTTTAGGGATTTGGATATGATTCCCAAACCTTTTCCAGGATTGGGATGTGGGGATTCCCAAAAATCCTTTGGGATTGGGATGTGGGGATTCCCAAACTTTTTTAGGGATTGGGATGTGGGGATTCCCAAAAATCCTCTGGGATTGGGATGTGGGGATTCCCAAACTTCCTTTGGGATTGGGATTCAGAGATTCCCAAACTTTTTTAGGGATTGGGATGTGGGGATTCCCAAAAATCCTCTGGGATTGGGATGTGGGGATTCCCAGAAATCCTTTGGGATTGGGATGTGATTCCCAAACCTTTTTAGGGATTGGGATGTGGGGATTCCCAAACTTTTTTGGGGATTGGGATCCGGTGATTCCCAAACTTCCTTAGGGATTGGGGTGTGGGGATTCCCAGAAATCCTTTGGGATTGGGATGTGATTCCCAAACCTTTTTAGGAATTGGGATGTGGGGATTCCCAAAAATCTTTAGGGATTGGGATGTGGGGATTCCTAAAAATCCTTTGGGATTGGGATGTGGGGATTCCCAAACTTCCTTTGGGATTGGGATCCGGTGATTCCCAAACCTTTGGGATTGGGATGTGGAGGTTCCCAAACATTTTTTGGGATTGGGATGTGGGAACTCCCAAACCTTTTCCGGGATTGGGATGTGGAAATTCCCAAACCTTTTTAGGGATTGGGATGTGGAGATTCCCAAAAATCCTTTGGGATTGGGATGTGGGGATTCCCAAATGTTTTTAGGGATTGGGATGTGGGGATTCCCAGAAATCCTTTGGGATTGGGATCCGGTGATTCCCAAACCTTTTTTGGGATTGGGATCCGGTGATTCCCAAACCTTTGGGATTGGGATGGGCTGATTCCCGAAGCTGATCCCGCCTTTCCCCAGGAGGTGCCCCCGGATTTCCGGCGGGAATTTCGTGCGGCTCAACCTGCGGCGGAAAACGTATTCCCGGGGCTTCGCCCTGCGCGGGAAATCCCTCCGGAGGCAGGTCAGGGAGCCTTGGGAATCCGGGCTTCCCTTGGGAATCTTCCGGGGCCGCGGGAAGGGAAGGGCTGGGACACGGAATTCCTGGGACGTGGAATTCTTGGGGCATGGAAGGGCTGGGACACGGAATTCCCGAGACATGGGAGGGCTGGGACATGGAATTTCTGGGATACAGAAGGGATGGGACATGGAATTCCTGGGACATGGGAGGGATGGGACATGGAATTCCTGGGACATGGGAGGGATGGGACATGGAATTCCTGGGACATGGAATTCCCAGGACATGGAATTCCTGGGACATGGAAGGGCCGGGACATGGAAGGGTTGGGACATGGAATTCCTGGGACACGGAATTCCTGGGACACAGAATTCCTGGGACATGGAAGGGCTGAGATATGGAATTCCTGGGACATGGAATTCCCAGGACACAAGGGCCAGGACACAGAAGGGCTGGGACATGGAATTCTTGGGACATGGAATTCCCGGGGCATGGAAGGGCTGGGACAGGGAATTCCTGGGACACGGAATTTCTGGGACACGGAAGGACCTGGATACAGAATTCCTGGGACACGGAATTTCCAGGACACAGAAGGGCTGGGACATGGAATTCCTGGGACAGGGAATTCCTGGGACATGGAATTCTTGGGGCATGGAAGGGCTGGGACACGGAATTCCTGGGATACAGAAGGGCTGGGACATGGAATTCCTGGGACATGGAATTCCTGGGGGATGGAATTCCCAGGACATGAAATTCCTGGGACGCAGAATTCCTGGGACATGGAAGGGCTGAGATATGGAATTCCCAGGACATGGAATTCCCGGGACACAGAAGGGGTGGGACATGGAAGGGCTGAGATATGGAATTCCTGGGATATGGAATTCCCGGGATATGGAATTCCCAGGACACGGAATTCCTGGGACGCAGAGGGGCTGGGACATGGAAGGGCTGGGACATGGAATTCCTGGGACACGGAATTCCCGGGACACAGAGGGGCTGGGACATGGAATTCCTGGGACACGGAAGGGCTGGGACACAGAGGGGCCGGGACATGGAAGGGCTGGAACAGGGAATTCCCGGGACATGGAAGAGCCAGAACATGGAATTCCTGGGACACGGAATTCCCGGGACGCAGAATTCCTGGGACATGGAAGGGTTGGGACATGGAAGGGACAGGACACGGAATTCCTGGGACACAGAAGGGCTGGGACAGGGAACTCCTGGGACACAGAATTCCCAGGACATGGAATTCCTGGGACATGGAATTCCCGGGACAGGGAATTCCCGGGACGTGGAATTCCCAGGACACAGAATTCCCATTCCCAGGTGTACCGGGAGAAGTGGCGGAAGAAGTGGGGGGGCCCTTCCGGGGGCGGCGGATCCGGCGCCTGCTTCCGCTGCGGGAAACCCGGACACTGGGCGGCCCAATGTCCAGGTGGGAACGGCCTCGGGATCCCGGGAATGCCGGGGGGGGGGAGGGGGGAAGGGAAGGGGCACGGAGGGATTTTAGGGATTGGGAATTCGGGGATGGGGGCGGGATCATTCCCGGGGTTTCTGATCCCGTTTTTCTGCCCCCAGGGAGGGATTTGGGATCGTTCCCGGGGTTCTGATCCCATTTTTCCAAGCACAGGAAGGGATTTGGGATCGTTCCCGGGGTTCTGATCCCGTTTTTCCAGGGACAGGGAGGGATTTGGGATCGTTCCTGGGTTCTGATCCCATTTTTCCGAGCACAGGGAGGGATTTGGGATCGTTCCCGGGGTTCTGATCCCGTTTTTCCGAGGGATTTGGGATCGGTCCCAGGGTTCTGATCCCATTTTTCTGAGGGATTTGGGATCATTCCCAGGGTTCTGATCCTGTTTTTCCAAGCACAGGGAGGGATTTGGGATCGTTCCCGGGGTTCTGATCCCGTTTTTCTGCAACCAGGGAGGGATTTGGGATCATTCCCAGGGTTTTGATCCCGTTTTTCCACATAAAGGGAGGGATTTGGGATCATTCCCAGGGTTCTGATCCTGTTTTTCCGAGGGATTTGGGATCATTCCCAGGGTTCTGATCCCATTTTTCTGAGGGATTTGGGATCATTCCCAGGGTTCTGATCCTGTTTTTCCAGGGACAGGGAGGGATTTGGGATCGTTCCTGGGTTCTGATCCCATTTTTCCGAGGGATTTGGGATCATTCCCGGGGTTCTGATCCCATTTTTCCGAGCACAGGGAGGGATTTGGGATCATTCCCAGGTTCTGATCCCGTTTTTCTGCATCCAGGGAGGGATTTGGGATCATTCCCAGGTTCTGATCCCGTTTTTCCAGGGATTTGGGATCGTTCCCAGGGTTCTGATCCTGTTTTTCCAAGCACAGGGAGGGATTTGGGATCATTCCCGGGGTTCTGATCCCATTTTTCCAAGGGATTTGGGATCATTCCCAGGGTTCTGATCCCGTTTTTCCAGGGACAGGGAGGGATTTGGGATCGTTCCTGGGTTCTGATCCCATTTTTCCGAGCACAGGGAGGGATTTGGGATCGTTCCCGGGGTTCTGATCCCGTTTTTCCGAGGGATTTGGGATAATTCCCGGGTTCTGATCCCATTTTTCTGCCCCCAGGGAGGGATTTGGGATCATTCCCAGGGTTCTGATCTTGTTTTTCCACATAAAAGGAGGGATTTGGGATCGTTCCCAGGGTTCTGATCCCGTTTTTCCAAGGGATTTGGGATCATTCCTGGGGTTTTGATCCTGTTTTTCCGAGGGATTTGGGATCGTTCCCGGGGTTCTGATCCTGTTTTTCCGAGCACAGGGAGGGATTTGGGATCATTCCCAGGGTTCTGATCCCGTTTTTCCAAGGGATTTGGGATCGTTCCTGGGGTTCTGATCCTGTTTTTCTGCCCCCAGGGAGGGATTTGGGATCATTCCTGGGGTTCTGATCCCATTTTTTCTGAGGGATTTGGGATCATTCCCAGGGTTCTGATCCCGTTTTTCCGAGGGATTTGGGATCGTTCCCAGGTTCTGATCCCATTTTCCTGCCCCCAGGGAGGGATTTGGGATCATTCCCAGGGTTCTGATCTCGTTTTTCCAAGCACAGGGAGGGATTTGGGATCATTCCCAGGTTTCTGATCCTGTTTTTCCGAGGGATTTGGGATAATTCCAGGGTTCTGATCCCATTTTTCTGCCCCCAGGGAGGGATTTGGGATCATTCCTGGGGTTCTGATCCCGTTTTTCCGAGGGATTTGGGATCGTTCCCAGGGTTCTGATCCCATTTTTCTGGCCCCAGGGACGGATTTGGGATCATTCCCAGGTTCTGATCCTGTTTTTCCAAGCCCAGGGAGGGATTTGGGATCGTTCCCGGGGTTCTGATCCCGTTTTTTCCAGGGATTTGGGATCATTCCCAGGTTCTGATCCCATTTTTCCGAGGGATTTGGGATCATTCCCAGGTTCTGATCCCGTTTTTCTGCCCCCAGGGAGGGATTTGGAATCATTCCCAGGGTTCTGATCCCGTTTTTCCGAGCCCAGGGAGGGATTTGGGATCATTCCCGGGGTTCTGATCCTGTTTTTCCGAGGGATTTGGGATAATTCCAGGGTTCTGATCCCATTTTTCTGCCCCCAGGGAGGGATTTGGGATCGTTCCTGGGGTTCTGATCCCGTTTTTCTGAGGGATTTGGGATCATTCCCAGGGTTCTGATCCCATTTTTCTGCCCCCAGGGAGGGATTTGGGATCATTCCCAGGGTTCTGATCCCATTTTTCCAAGCACAGGGAGGGATTTGGGATCGTTCCTGGGGTTCTGATCCCGTTTTTCCGAGGGATTTGGGATCATTCCCAGGGTTCTGATCCCATTTTTCCAAGCACAGGGAGGGATTTGGGATCGTTCCCATGGTTCTGATCCCATTTTTCTGCCCCCAGGGAGGGATTTGGGATCGTTCCTGGGGTTCTGATCCCGTTTTTCTGAGGGATTTGGGATCATTCCCGGGGTTCTGATCCCGTTTTTCTGCCCCCAGGGAGGGATTTGGGATCGTTCCCGGGGTTCTGATCCCATTTTTCCGAGGGATTTGGGATCGTTCCCGGGGTTTTGATCCAATTTTTCCAAGGGATTTGGGATCATTCTCAGGGTTCCGATCCCATTTTTCCAAGCACAGGGAGGGATTTGGGATCATTCCCAGGTTTCTGATCCTGTTTTTCCGAGGGATTTGGGATAATTCCAGGGTTCTGATCCCATTTTTCTGCCCCCAGGGAGGGATTTGGGATCGTTCCCGGGGTTCTGATCCCGTTTTTCTGGGGGATTTGGGATCGTTCCCAGGTTCTGATCCCGTTTTTCCGAGGGATTTGGGATCGTTCCCAGGGTTCTGATCCCATTTTCCTGCCCCCAGGGAGGGATTTGGGATCATTCCCAGGGTTCTGATCCCATTTTTTCACATAAAGGGAGGGGTTTGGGATCATTCCCAGGTTCTGATCCTGTTTTTCTGCCCCCAGGGAGGGATTTGGGATCATTCCCAGGTTCTGATCCCATTTTTCCGAGGGATTTGGGATCATTCCCAGGTTCTGATCCCGTTTTTCCAAGCACAGGGAGGGATTTGGGATCATTCCCGGGATTCTGATCCCATTTTTCCGAGCACAGGGAGGGATTTGGGATCGTTCCCAGGTTCTGATCCCGTTTTTCTGCCCCCAGGGAGGGATTTGGGATCGTTCCCGGGGTTCTGATCCCATTTTTCCAAGCACAGGAAGGGATTTGGGATCGTTCCCGGGGTTCTGATCCCGTTTTTCCAGGGACAGGGAGGGATTTGGGATCGTTCCTGGGTTCTGATCCCATTTTTCCGAGCACAGGGAGGGATTTGGGATCGTTCCCGGGGTTCTGATCCCGTTTTTCCGAGGGATTTGGGATCGGTCCCAGGGTTCTGATCCCATTTTTCTGAGGGATTTGGGATCATTCCCAGGGTTCTGATCCTGTTTTTCCAAGCACAGGGAGGGATTTGGGATCGTTCCCGGGGTTCTGATCCCGTTTTTCTGCAACCAGGGAGGGATTTGGGATCATTCCCAGGGTTTTGATCCCGTTTTTCCACATAAAGGGAGGGATTTGGGATCATTCCCAGGGTTCTGATCCTGTTTTTCCGAGGGATTTGGGATCATTCCCAGGGTTCTGATCCCATTTTTCTGAGGGATTTGGGATCATTCCCAGGGTTCTGATCCTGTTTTTCCAGGGACAGGGAGGGATTTGGGATCGTTCCTGGGTTCTGATCCCATTTTTCCGAGGGATTTGGGATCATTCCCGGGGTTCTGATCCCATTTTTCCGAGCACAGGGAGGGATTTGGGATCATTCCCAGGTTCTGATCCCGTTTTTCTGCATCCAGGGAGGGATTTGGGATCATTCCCAGGTTCTGATCCCGTTTTTCCAGGGATTTGGGATCGTTCCCAGGGTTCTGATCCTGTTTTTCCAAGCACAGGGAGGGATTTGGGATCATTCCCGGGGTTCTGATCCCATTTTTCCAAGGGATTTGGGATCATTCCCAGGGTTCTGATCCCGTTTTTCCAGGGACAGGGAGGGATTTGGGATCGTTCCTGGGTTCTGATCCCATTTTTCCGAGCACAGGGAGGGATTTGGGATCGTTCCCGGGGTTCTGATCCCGTTTTTCCGAGGGATTTGGGATAATTCCCGGGTTCTGATCCCATTTTTCTGCCCCCAGGGAGGGATTTGGGATCATTCCCAGGGTTCTGATCTTGTTTTTCCACATAAAAGGAGGGATTTGGGATCGTTCCCAGGGTTCTGATCCCGTTTTTCCAAGGGATTTGGGATCATTCCTGGGGTTTTGATCCTGTTTTTCCGAGGGATTTGGGATCGTTCCCGGGGTTCTGATCCTGTTTTTCCGAGCACAGGGAGGGATTTGGGATCATTCCCAGGGTTCTGATCCCGTTTTTCCAAGGGATTTGGGATCGTTCCTGGGGTTCTGATCCTGTTTTTCTGCCCCCAGGGAGGGATTTGGGATCATTCCTGGGGTTCTGATCCCATTTTTTCTGAGGGATTTGGGATCATTCCCAGGGTTCTGATCCCGTTTTTCCGAGGGATTTGGGATCGTTCCCAGGTTCTGATCCCATTTTCCTGCCCCCAGGGAGGGATTTGGGATCATTCCCAGGGTTCTGATCTCGTTTTTCCAAGCACAGGGAGGGATTTGGGATCATTCCCAGGTTTCTGATCCTGTTTTTCCGAGGGATTTGGGATAATTCCAGGGTTCTGATCCCATTTTTCTGCCCCCAGGGAGGGATTTGGGATCATTCCTGGGGTTCTGATCCCGTTTTTCCGAGGGATTTGGGATCGTTCCCAGGGTTCTGATCCCATTTTTCTGGCCCCAGGGACGGATTTGGGATCATTCCCAGGTTCTGATCCTGTTTTTCCAAGCCCAGGGAGGGATTTGGGATCGTTCCCGGGGTTCTGATCCCGTTTTTCCAGGGATTTGGGATCATTCCCAGGTTCTGATCCCATTTTTCCGAGGGATTTGGGATCATTCCCAGGTTCTGATCCCGTTTTTCTGCCCCCAGGGAGGGATTTGGAATCATTCCCAGGGTTCTGATCCCGTTTTTCCGAGCCCAGGGAGGGATTTGGGATCATTCCCGGGGTTCTGATCCTGTTTTTCCGAGGGATTTGGGATAATTCCAGGGTTCTGATCCCATTTTTCTGCCCCCAGGGAGGGATTTGGGATCGTTCCTGGGGTTCTGATCCCGTTTTTCTGAGGGATTTGGGATCATTCCCAGGGTTCTGATCCCATTTTTCTGCCCCCAGGGAGGGATTTGGGATCATTCCCAGGGTTCTGATCCCATTTTTCCAAGCACAGGGAGGGATTTGGGATCGTTCCTGGGGTTCTGATCCCGTTTTTCCGAGGGATTTGGGATCATTCCCAGGGTTCTGATCCCATTTTTCCAAGCACAGGGAGGGATTTGGGATCGTTCCCATGGTTCTGATCCCATTTTTCTGCCCCCAGGGAGGGATTTGGGATCGTTCCTGGGGTTCTGATCCCGTTTTTCTGAGGGATTTGGGATCATTCCCGGGGTTCTGATCCCGTTTTTCTGCCCCCAGGGAGGGATTTGGGATCGTTCCCGGGGTTCTGATCCCATTTTTCCGAGGGATTTGGGATCGTTCCCGGGGTTTTGATCCAATTTTTCCAAGGGATTTGGGATCATTCTCAGGGTTCCGATCCCATTTTTCCAAGCACAGGGAGGGATTTGGGATCATTCCCAGGTTTCTGATCCTGTTTTTCCGAGGGATTTGGGATAATTCCAGGGTTCTGATCCCATTTTTCTGCCCCCAGGGAGGGATTTGGGATCGTTCCCGGGGTTCTGATCCCGTTTTTCTGGGGGATTTGGGATCGTTCCCAGGTTCTGATCCCGTTTTTCCGAGGGATTTGGGATCGTTCCCAGGGTTCTGATCCCATTTTCCTGCCCCCAGGGAGGGATTTGGGATCATTCCCAGGGTTCTGATCCCATTTTTTCACATAAAGGGAGGGGTTTGGGATCATTCCCAGGTTCTGATCCTGTTTTTCTGCCCCCAGGGAGGGATTTGGGATCATTCCCAGGTTCTGATCCCATTTTTCCGAGGGATTTGGGATCATTCCCAGGTTCTGATCCCGTTTTTCCAAGCACAGGGAGGGATTTGGGATCATTCCCGGGATTCTGATCCCATTTTTCCGAGCACAGGGAGGGATTTGGGATCGTTCCCAGGTTCTGATCCCGTTTTTCTGCCCCCAGGGAGGGATTTGGGATCATTCCCAGGTTCTGATCCCGTTTTTCTGAGGGATTTGGGATCATTCCCAGGGTTCTGATCCCATTTTTCTGCCCCCAGGGAGGGATTTGGGATCATTCCCAGGTTCTGATCCCGTTTTTCTGCCCCCAGGGAGGGATTTGGGATCATTCCCGGCGGGAAACGCTCCCAAGGATGAGGAGGAGGAGGAGGAGGAGGATCCACTTCCCACTCTGGAAGAAGTGGCTCGAAGGACCAACAGCGTTTTCCCGGGAATCTCCGGTGAGGGGACACTCCAGGAATGATCAGGGAAGAGATTCCCATTGGGAATGATCTGGGAATGATCAGGGGAGAGATTCCCGTTGGGAATGAGCTGGGAATTCTCACTGAAGAGATTCCTGTTGGGAATGATCTTGGAATCCTCAGGGAAGAGATTCCCATTGGGAATGAGCTGGGAATGATCAGGGAAGAGATTCCTGTTGGGAATGAGCTGGGAATGGTCAGGGAAGAGATTCCCATTGGGAATGAGCTGGGAATTCTGGGAATGAGCTGGGAATTTTCAGGGAAGAGATTCCCATTGGGAATGAGCTGGGAATTCTCAGGGAAGAGATTCCTGTTGGGAATGAGCTGGGAATGGTCAGGGAAGAGATTCCCTTGGGAATGAGCTTGGAATTTTCAGGGAAGAGATTCCCATTGGGAATGAGCTGGGAATTCTGGGAATGAGCTGGGAATTTTCAGGGAAGAGATTCCCGTTGGGAATGAGCTGGGAATTTTCAGGGAGGAGATTCCCGTTGGGAATGAGATGGGAATGATCAGGGAAGAGATTCCTGTTGGGAATGAGCTGGGAATCCTCAGGGAAGAGATTCCCGTTGGGAATGAGCTGGGAATTCTGGGAATGAGCTTGGAATGATCTGGGAAGAGATTCCTGTTGGGAATGAGCTGGGAATCCTCAGGGAGGAGATTCCCGTTGGGAATGAGATGGGAATGATCAGGGAAGAGATTCCTGTTGGGAATGAGCTGGGAATCCTCAGGGAGGAGATTCCCGTTGGGAATGAGCTGGGAATTCTGGGAATGAGCTTGGAATGATCTGGGAAGAGATTCCTGTTGGGAATGAGCTGGGAATCCTCAGGGAGGAGATTCCCGTTGGGAATGAGATGGGAATGATCAGGGAAGAGATTCCTGTTGGGAATGAGCTGGGAATCCTCAGGGAGGAGATTCCCGTTGGGAATGAGCTGGGAATGATCAGGGAGGAGATTCCTGTTGGGAATGAGATGGGAATGATCAGGGAGGGGATTCCCATTGGGAATGATCTTGGAATTCTCAGGGAGGAGATTCCTGTTGGGAATGAGCTGGGAATGATCAGGGAAGAGATTCCCATTGGGAATGATCTTGGAATTCTCACAGAAGAAATTCCCGTTGGGAATGAGCTTGGAATTCTGGGAATGAGCTGGGAATTTTCAGGGAAGAGATTCCCATTGGGAATGAGCTTGGAATTCTCACAGAAGAAATTCCCATTGGGAATGAGATTGGGATGATCAGGGGAGAGATTCCCATTGGGAATGAGCTGGGAATGGTCAGGGAAGAGATTCCCTTGGGAATGAGCTGGGAATTCTCAGGGAAGAGATTCCTGTTGGGAATGAGCTGGGAATTCTGGGAATGAGCTGGGAATTTTCAGGGAAGAGATTCCCATTGGGAATGAGCTGGGAATTCTCAGGGGAGAGATTCCCGTTGGGAATGAGCTGGGAATGGTCATGGGAGAGATTCCTGTTGGGAATGAGCTTGGAATTCTGGGAATGAGCTGGGAATCCTCAGGGAAGAGATTCCTGTTGGGAATGATCTTGGAATGATCAGGGAAGAGATTCCCTTGGGAATGAGCTGGGAATTCTCAGGGAAGAGATTCCCTTGGGAATGAGCTGGGAATGATCTGGGAAGAGATTCCTGTTGGGAATGATCTTGGAATTCTCACTGAAGAGATTCCTGTTGGGAATGAGCTTGGGATGATCAAGGAAGAGATTCCTATTGGGAATGAGCTGGGAATTCTCAGGGAAGAGATTCCCATTGGGAATGAGCTGGGAATGATGAGGGGAGAGATTCCCGTTGGGAATGAGCTCGGAATCCTCAGGGAAGAGATTCCTGTTGGGAATGAGCTGGGAATGATCAGGGGAGAGATTCCCGTTGGGAATGAGCTGGGAATTCTCAGGGAAGAGATTCTTTTTCCTGCTGGAGGGGGGGGTTTGGAAAGGAGGGATTTGGGGCTGGAAAAGTTGGAATTTGGGGCCTCCGGAAGCGCCTCCGGTGCCCGGGAAATCGGGAAAACCCCCTTTGGATCCCGACCCTTCCCCTCCTCCCTCCCAGCCAGCGGGTCCCACGCGCCGGAATCCTCCCGGAACCTTCTGGAAGCGCCTCCTCTCCCGGATATCCGGCGGCCGGAATTCCATCCCTGCCCCCCCCCGGCGCCCGTGGAGCCGCTTTACCCCCTGGGACCGGGCGGGGAAGTGCCGGGTAAAAACCGGGAGCGGAGACTCCGGATGGGAATTCTGGGGAATATCCCAGTGTCCCAGATCCAGGTCCATCCCATCCCATTAACCAGTGATCCCAAATCCCAGTGTCCCAGATCCAGGCCCTTCCCATCCCATTAACCAGTGATCCCAAATCCCAGTGTCCCAGCTCTGGGTCCTTCCCATCCCATTAACTGGAGTCCCACTGTCCCAGATCCAGCTCCTTCCCATCTCCATCCACTGATCCCAAATCCCAGTTATCCCAGAGCCACCTCCTTCCCATCCCATCTCCATCCCATGATCCCAAATCCCAGTGTCCCAGATCCAGGTGGTGCCACATCCCAGTGTCCCAGATCCAGGTCCTTCCCACCCCATCTCCATCCAGTGATCCCAAATCCCAGTGTCCCAGATCCAGGTCCTTCCCATCCACTGATCCCAAATCCCAGTGTCCCAGATCCGAGTCCTTCCCATCCCATTAGCACTGATCCTGATGTCCCAGATCTGGGTCTTTTCCCTCCTGACTCCATCAGGTGATCCCAGATCCCGGTGTCCCAGATCCACGTCCTTCCCGTCCCATTAACTGGAGTCCCACTGTCCCAATGTCCCAGATCCAGGTCCTTCCCATCCCATCTCCATCCAGTGATCCCAAATCCCAGTGTCCCAGCTCTGGGTCCTTCCCATCCCATTTCCCTCCACTGATCCCAAATCCCACTGTCCCTCATCCAGGCCCTTCCCATCCCATTAACCAGTGATCCCAAATCCCAGTGTCCCAGATCCAGGTGATCCCAAATCCCAGTGTCCCAGATCCAGGTCCTTCCCATCCCATCTCCATCCCATGATCCCAAATCCCAGTGTCCCAGATCCAGGTCCTTCTCATCCCGTTAACTGGAGTCCCAGTGTCCCAGCTCCGGGTCCTTCCCATCCCATAACCAGTGATCCCAAATCCCAGTGTCCCAGATCCAGGTCCTTCCCATCCCATCTCCACCCAGTGATCCCAAATCCCAGTGTCCCAGATCCAGCTCCTTCCCATCCCATTAACCAGTGATCCCAAATCCCAGTGTCCCAGATCCAGGTCCTTCCCATCCCATTTCTATCGGATGATCCCAAATCCCAGTGTCCCAACTCTGGGTCCTTCCCATCCCATCTCCATCCAGTGATCCCAAATCCCAGTGTCCCAACTCTGGGTCCTTCCCATCCCATTAACCAGTGATCCCAAATCCCAGTGTCCCAGCTCCAGGTCCTTCCCATCCCATTTCCATCCCGTGATCCCAAATCCCAATGTCCCAGATCCAGCTCCTTCCCATCCCATTAACCAGTGATCCCAAATCCCAGTGTCCCAGATCCAGGCCCTTCCCATCCCATTTCCCTCCAGTGATCCCAAATCCCAGTGTCCCAGATCCAGGCCCTTCCCATCCCATTAACCAATGATCCCAAATCCCAGTGTCCCAGATCCAGGTGGTGCCAAATCCCAGTGTCCCAGATCCGTGTCCTTCCCATCCCATTAACCAGTGATCCCAAATCCCAGTGATCCCAGCCCCAGCCCCTTCCCACCCCGTCCCCACCCCGTGCTGCCTCTCAGGGTTCCCAACCCCGACCCCTGACCCGGCGTTCCCGCGGATCCGATCCCGCAGATCCCCCCGAGGAGGTTCTGGAAGCGCTCCGGGATCTGGGACACTCCTCCTTCCGCCCGGGCCAGGCCGGGGCCGTCATGCGGATCCTCTGCGGTGGGAGCCTCTTCCCAAACCTCCCTTCCCGACCTTCTCCGCGCCATTCCGCCTTCCGGGAATTCCCGGTTTTCCCGGTTTTCCCCCCGGTTTTCCCCCAGGATTGTCCACGCTGGTGGTGCTTCCCACGGGAACGGGGAAATCCCTGTGCTACCAGCTCCCGGCGCTGCTCTTCCACCGGCGCCGCCGCGCCCTCGCCCTCGTCCTGTCCCCGCTCGTGGCCCTCATGGACGACCAGGTAACGGCGCCCGGGACGCGGGATTCCCGGGATGTGGAGTTCCCGGGACGTGGAAGGGCTGGGACGTGGAATTCCTGGGACGTGGAAGGGTTGGGATATGGAAGGGTTGGGATATGGAAGGGTTGGGATATGGAAGGGTTGGGACATGGAAGGGTTGGGACATGGAATTCCCGGGACATGGAAGGGTTGGGACATGGAAGGGTTGGGACATGGAATTCCTGGGACGTGGAAGGGTTGGGATATGGAAGGGTTGGGATATGGAAGGGTTGGGACATGGAAGGGTTGGGACATGGAATTCCTGGGACATGGAAGGGTTGGGATGTGGAAGGGTTGGGATATGGAAGGGTTGGGATATGGAAGGGTTGGGACATGGAGTTCCTGGGACATGGAATTCCCGGGACATGGAGTTCCTGGGACACAGAATTCCCGGGACATGGAATTCCCGGGACATGGAAGGGTTGGGACACAAAAGGGTTGGGACATGGAATTCCCAGGACACGGAATTCCCGGGACACGGAATTCCCAGGCACAATCCCACGGCACAATCCCGCTTTTCCTGATGCCTCCTGCCCGGCTGGGGAGCGCCGGGAGGGCATGGAATGTCCCCGGGCCTGGAGGGGGGTGGGGATGGAGCGGGATCCAGCTGGGATCCACCCCCAGGGGTTGGATCCGGGGTTGGATCTGGGGTCGGATCCGGGATCTAGGTTTGGATCTGGGGTTGGATCCGGGGTCGGATTCAGGGTCAGATCTGGGGTTGGATCCGGGGTTGGATCTGGGGTTGAATCCAGGATTTGGGGTTGGATCCGGGGTTGGATCTGGGGTCGGATCCGGGATCTGGGGTTGGATCCGGGGTCGGATCCCGGTTGGATCTGGGGTCGGATCCGGGATCTGGGGTTGGATCTGAGGTTGGATCCGGGGTTGGATCCGGGATCTGGGGTTGGATCTGGGATCCGGGGTCGGATCTGGGGTCGGATCTGGGGTTGAATCCAAGATTTGGGGTTGGATCTGGGGTTGGATCCCAGTTGGATCTGGGGTTGGATCCGGGGTCGGATCCGGGATCTGGGGTTGGATCCGGGGTTGGATCTGGGATTGGATCCCAGTTGGATCTGGGTTTGATCTGGGATCTGGGGTTGGATCTGGGGTTGGATCTGGGGTCGGATCTGGGATCTGGGGTTGGATGTGGGATCCGGGGTTGGATCTGGGGTTGGATCCAGGAATGGATCTGGGGTTGGGTCTGGGATTGAATCCAGGATTGGATCTGGGGTTGGATCTGGGGTCGGATCTGGGGTTGGATCCGGGATCTGGGGTTGGATCTGGGGTTGGATCTGGGGTTGGATCTGGGGTTGGATCTGGGGTCGGATCTGGGGTTGGATCTGGGATCTGGGGTTGGATCCGGGGTTGGATCTGGGACCTGGGGTTGGATCCGGGGTTGGATCTGGGATCTGGGGTTGGATCCGGGATCTGGGGTTGGATCCGGGGTTGGATCCGGGGTCGGATCTGGGGTTGGATCTGGGGTTGGATCTGGGGTCGGATCCCAGTTGGATCCGGGGTTGGATCTGGAATCCAGGGTTGGATCCGGGGTTGGATCCCAGTTGGATCTGGGATTGGATCTGGGGTCGGATCCAGGGTTGGATCCAGGATTGGATCCGGGATCTGGGATTGGATCCGGGGTTGGATCTGGGGTTGGATCTGGGGTTGGATCCGGGGTTGGATCCGGGGTTGGATCCGGGATCTGGGGTTGAATCCAGGGTTGGATCTGGGGTCGGATCCAGGATCTGGGGTTGGATCCGGGGTTGGATCCGGGGTCGGATCCGGTCTTGGATCCGGGATCTGGGGTTGGAACTGGGGTTGGATCTGGGGTCGGATCCCGGTTGGATCCGGGGTTGGATCTGGAATCCAGGGTTGGATCCGGGGTTGGATCCCAGTTGGATCCAGGAATGGATCTGGGGTCGGATCTGGAGTCGAATCCGGGGTTGGATCCGGGGTCAGATCTGAGGTTGGATCTGGAGTTGGATCCGGGGTTGGATCCGGGATCTGGGGTTGGATCCGGGGTCGGATTCAGGGTCAGATCCAGGGTTGAATCTGGAGTTGGATCCCGGTTGGACCCAGGTGCGATCCATCGTTGGATCCGGGGTTGGATCTGGGGTTGGATCCAGAGTTGGATCCAAGTTTGAATCCAGGGTTGGATCTGGGTTGGATCCCAGTTGGATCCGGGGTTGGATCCGGGATCCGGGGTTGGATCCCGGTTGGATCCGGGGTTGGATCCGGGGTCAGATCCCGGTTGGATGTCGGATCCCGGCGGATTTTCCCTCCCTTTTCCCGTTCCAGGTCTCGGGGCTCCCCCGCTGCCTCCGGGCCGTCCGGGTCCATTCCCACATGTCCCAAGCCCAGCGGGAATCCGCCCTGGAAAAGGTGAGGCCTCGGATTCTCCCACCCCGAGGCTTCCCCGGGAATGATTCCCACCTCATCCCGCTCTTCCCACGGGAAAAGCCTCGGGAATGGGGGTTGAAACCCTAAAAGTGAAGGTTGGAGCCAAAAAATGGGGATTTTGACCCAAAAAAATGAGGGATTTGGTCTCAAAAATGAAGTTTTAGGGCCTAAAAATGGGGATTTGGGGCCTGGAAAGGAGGGATTTGGCCTCAAAACTGTGGATTTTAGACCCTGAAATTCTTATTTTTCTCCCAAAAATGGACATTGTGCCCTAAAAATGGGGATTTTGGCCCGGAAAATGAGGGATTTTTCCCCAAATCCTGAATTTTAGACCCTAAAAATGTGGATTTGGGCCCAGAAAATGAGGGATTTTTCCCCAAATCCTGAATTTTAGACCCTAAAGATGTGGATTTGGGCCCTGAAAATGGGGGATTTTGCCCCAAATCCTGAATTTAGACCCTAAAAATGTGGATTTTCTCTCATGAAAAATAGAGGTTGGAGCCTAAAAATCGGGATTTTATTGTGGAAAATGAGGGATTTTACCCCAAATCCTGAATTTAGACCCTAAAAATGTGGATTTTGTCCTGGAAAATGAGGGATTTTTCTTCAAATCCTGAATTTAGACCCTAAAAATGTGGATTTTGTCCTGGAAAATGAGGGATTTTTCTTCAAATCCTGAATTTAGACCCTAAAAATGTGGATTTTGTCCTGGAAATGGGCCTCAAAAATGTGGATTTTAGACCCTGAAATTGGGATTTTTGTCTCTTAAAAGTAGATGTTGGAGCCGAAACTGTGGATTTTGACCCGGAAAATGAGGGATTTGGTCTCAAAAATGATGTTTTAGAGCCTAAAAATGTGGATTTTGGTCCAGAAAGGAGGGATTTGGCCTCAAAAATGTGGATTTTAGACCCTAAAATTCTAATTTTTTGCCCCAAAAATGGAAATTATACCCTAAAAATGTGGATTTTGTTGCGGAAAATGAGGGATTTTTTGCCAAATCCTGAATTTAGACCCTAAAAATGTGGATTTTGTCCCAGAAAATGTGGATTTGGGCCCAGAAAATGAGGGATTTTTCCCCAAATCCTAAATTTAGACCCTAAAAATGTGGATTTTCTCTTGTGAAAAATAGAGGTTGGAGCCTAAAAATTGGGATTTTGTTGCGGAAAATGAGGGATTTTACCCCAAATCCTGAATTTAGACCCTAAAAATGTGGATTTGGGCCCTGAAAATGAGGGATTTTTCCCCAAATCATGAATTTTAGACCCTAAAAATGTGGATTTTGTCCTGGAAATGGGCCTCAAAAATGTGGATTTTAGACCCTGAAATTGGGATTTTTATCTCTTAAAAGTAGATGTTGGAGCCGAAACTGTGGATTTTGACCCGGAAAATGAGGGATTTGGTCTCAAAAATGAAGTTTTAGAGCCTAAAAATGTGGATTTTGGTCCAGAAAGGAGGGATTTGGCCTCAAAAATGTGGATTTTAGACCCAGAAATTCTTATTTTTCTCCCAAAAATGGAAATTATACCCTAAAAATGTGGATTTTGTTGCGGAAAATGAGGGATTTTTTGCCAAATCCTGAATTTAGACCCTAAAAATGTGGATTTTGGCCTGGAAAATGTGAGTTTGGGCCCAGAAATCGAGAGATTTTCCCCCAAATCTTGAATTTTTGACCCTAAATATGTGGATTTTCTCTTGAGAAAAATAGAGGCTGGAGCCTGAAAATGGGGATTTGGGCCCTGAAAATGAGGGATTTTTCCCCAAATCCTGAATATAGACCCTAAAAATGTGGATTTGGGCCCGGAAAATGAGGGATTTTCCCCCAAAACCTGAAGTTTAGACCCTAAAAATGTGATTTTTCTCTCATGAAAAATAGAGGTTGGAACCTAAAAATGGAGATTTGGGCCCAGAAAATGAGGGATTTTCCCCCAAATCCTTAATTTAGACCCTAAAAATGTGGCTTTTGTCCCAGAAAATGTGGATTTGGGCCCTGAAAATGAGGGTTTTTTCCCCAAATCCTGAATTTAGACCCTAAAAATGTGGATTTTGGCCTGGAAAATGTGGATTTGGGCCCAGAAAATGAGGGATTTTGCCCCAAATCCTGAATTTTTGACCCTAAAAATGTGGAATTTCTCTCGTGAAAAATAGAGGTTGGAGCCTAAAAACGTGGATTTTGTTGCGGAAAATGAGGGATCTTTCCCCAAATCCCGAATTTTAGACCCTAAAAATATGGATTTTGTCCCGGAAAATGAGGGATTTGACCTGAAAAACGAGGCCAAAATGTGATTTTTTTTTCCCCTCTCTCCTAAAAACGGCGGTTGGACCCTCCCGGGCCTAATTCCCAGCCCTAATTCCCGGGACTAATTCCCAGACCTAATTCCCGGGCCTAATTCCCGGGAACTAATTCCCGGGACTAATTCCTGGGCCTAATTCCCGTGACTAATTCCCAGGACTACTTCCCGGGACTAATTCCTGGGCCTAATTCCCGGGCCTAATTCCCAGACCTAATTCCCGGCCCTAATTCCCGGGACTAATTCCCGGGACTAATTCCCGTGACTAATTCCCAGCCCTAATTCCCAGGCCTAATTACCAGACCAAATTCCCGGGACTAATTCCCAGACCTAATTCCCGGAACTAATTCCCGGAACTAATTCCCAGGCCTATTTCCTGGGACTAATTCCCAGGCCTAATTCCCGGGCCTAATTCCTGGGCCTAATTCCCATGACTAATTCCCAGGCCTAATTCCTAGGCCTAATTCCCAGGCCTAATTCCCGTGACTAATTCCCAGGCCTAATTCCTAGGCCTAATTCCCAGGCCTAATTCCGGGCCTAATTCCCAGGACTAATTCCCGTGACTAATTCCCAGCCCTAATTCCCAGGCCTAATTACCAGACCAAATTCCCAGGCCTAATTCCCAGGCCTAATTCCCAGGCCTAATTCCCAGGCCTAATTCCTGGGCCTAATTCCTGGGCCTAATTCCTGGGCCTAATTCCTGGGCCTAATTCCCAGGACTAATTCCCGGGCCTAATTCCTGGGCCTCCCAGACCTAATTCCTGGGCCTAATTCCCGGGCCTAATTCCCAGACCTAATTCCTGGGCCTAATTCCCGGGCCTAATTCCTGGGCCTAATTCCCGTGACTAATTCCCAGGACTAATTCCCGGGACTAATTCCTGGGCCTAATTCCCGGGACTAATGTCTGGGTCTAATTCCCAGGCCTAATTCCCGGGACTAATGTCTGGGTCTAATTCCCAGGCCTAATTCCCAGGCCTAATTCCCAGGTCTAATTCCCAGGACTAAATCCCGGGACTAATTCCCAGGACTAATTCCCGGGCCTAATTCCCGGTCCTAATTCCTGGGACTAATTCCCAGGTCTAATTCCCAGGACTAAATCCCGGGACTAATTCCCAGGCCTAATTCCTGACCCTAATTCCCAGGACTAATTCCCAGGACTAATTCCCGGGCCTAATTCCCGGTCCTAATTCCTGGGACTAATTCCCAGGACTAATTTCCAGACCTAATTCCTGAGTCTAATTCCCGGGCCTAATTCCCGGGCCTATTTCCTGGGACTAATTCCTGGGCCTAATTCCTGGGCCTAATTCCCGTGACTAATTCCCAGGCCTAATTCCCAGGCCTAATTCCCAGGCCTAATTCCCAGGCCTAATTCCCGGGCCTAATTCCCGGGCCTAATTCCCTCCCCTTCCCCCAGGTGCGCGCGGGCGAGGCGCAGGTGCTGCTCCTGTCCCCGGAGGCTCTGCTGGGCTCGGGGTTCCTGCCGGGCCGGGCTCGGCTCCCGCCCGTGGCCTTCGCCTGCCTGGACGAGGCCCACTGCGTGTCCCAGTGGGCCCACAACTTCCGGCCCGCCTACCTTCGGAGCTGCAAGGTGACCGAGAGCGGGAAAACCCAACGGGAGCGGGAAAAACTCACCAGGCCTCACCAGGCCGCACTAGGCCTCAGCAGGCCTCACCAGGCCTCAGCAGGCCTCAGCAGGCCTCACTAGGCCTCACTAGACCTCACTAGGCCTCACCAGGCCTTACTAGGCTTCACTAGATATATATATATCTATATAACTTCCGGCCCGCCTACCTTCGCAGCTGCAAGGTGACCGAGAGCGGGAAAACCGACGGGAGCGGGAAAAACTCACCAGGCCTCACCAGGCCGCACTAGGCCTCACTAGGCCTCAGCAGGCCTCACCAGGCCTCAGCAGGCCTCAGCAGGCCTCAGCAGGCCTCACTAGGCCTCAGCAGGCCTCAGCAGGCCTCAGCAGGCCTCACCAGGCCTTACCAGGTCTCACTAGGCCTCAGCAGGCCTCACTGGGCCTCACCAGGCCTCACCAGGCCTTACCAGGTCTCACTAGGCCTCAGCAGGCCTCACTAGGCCTCACTAGGCCTCACCAGGCTTCACTAGGCCTCACTAGGCCTCACCAGGCCTCACTAGGCCTCACCCGGCCTCACTAGGCCTTACCAGGCCGCACTAGGCCTCACCAGGCCTCATCAGGCCTTGCTAGGCCTCACTAGGCCTCACCAGGCGTCACCAGGCGCATATTTTCATATGTGTATATTTTTCAATGTCTGTATTTTCATATGTGTATATTTTTATATGTCTTTATTTTTTAATCCCGTTTTTTTTCCCTCCCCAGGTTCTCCGGGAGCGTTGGGGCGTCCGGTGCTTCCTGGGCCTGACGGCCACGGCCACGGCGGCCACGGCCCGGGCCGTGGGGAGGCACCTGGGAATTCCCGGGGATCCGGGGAGCCCGGAGCGCGCGGGGGCCGTACCCGGAAACCTGCGGCTCTCCGTGTCCAGGGACAGCGACCGCGACGGGGTCGGGAACGCCGGGAATGTCGGGAACGAGGGGAGGGGTGGGGAGGGAATGGGGTGGGAAATGTGGGAGTGGGGTCGGAAAATGGGGGAATGGGGTCTGGAAATGGGGGAATGGGGTCTGAAAATGGGGGAATGGGGTCTGGAAATGGGGGAATGGGGTCTGGAAATGGGGGAATTGACTCTCAAAATGTGGGAATTGACTCCAAAAAAACTGGGAATTAGCTCAGAAAATGTGGGAATTGACCCTGGAAATGTGGGAATTGGCTCGGAAAATGTGGGAATTGACTCTCAAAAATCTGGGAATTGACTCTCAGAATCTGGGAATTGACTCTCAAAATGTGGGAATTGACCCTGGAAATGTGGGAATGGGGTCTGAAAATGTGGGAATGGGGTATGAAAATGTGGGAATGGGGTCTGAAAATGTGGGAATTGACTCTCAAAATGTGGGAAATGACTCTCAGAAATCTTGGAATTGACCCTCAAAATGTGGGAATTGGCTCTGAAAATGTGGGAATTGACCCTGAAAATGTGGGAATGGGGTCGGAAAATGGGGGAATGGGGTCGGAAAATGGGGGAATGGGGTCAGAAAATGGGGGAATGGGGTCTGGAAATGTGGGAATGGGGTCTGGAAATGTGGGAATGGGGTCTGGAAATGTGGGAATTGACTCTGAAAATGTGGGAATGGGCTCTGAAAATGTGGGAATGGGGTCTGAAAATGTGGGAATTGAGCCTGAAAATGTGGGAATTGACTCTCAAAATGTGGGAATTGACTCTGAAAATGTGGGAATTGAGTCCCAAAAATGTGGGAATTGGCTCTGAAAATGTGGGAATTGACCCTGAAAATGTGGAATTGGCTCTGAAAAATGAGGGAATTGACTCAAAAATGTGGGAATTGGCTCTGAAAATGTGGGAATTGAGTCCCAAAAATCTGGGAATTGACTCTCAAAATGTGGGAATTGGCTCTGAAAATGTGGGAATGGACTCTAAAAAATGCAGGAATTGACCTCTCAAATTGAGGGAATTGACTTTGAAAAAACTGGGAATTGACTCTGAAAATGTGGGAATTGACTCTCGAATTGAGGGATTTGACTCTCAGATTTAACCCTGAAAATGTGGGAATTGACTCTGAAAATGTGGGAATCGGCTTTAAAAATGTGGGATTTCACTCTGAAAATGTGGGAATTGACTCTGAAAATGTGGGAACTGACTGAAAAAACTGGGAATTGACTCTGAAAATGTGGGAATTGAGTCTCAAAATCTGGGAATTGAGTCTCAAAATCTGGGAATCGACTCTCAGATGTGGGAATTGAGTCTGCAAAGGACGGATTTGACCCTGAAAACGCGGGAAATCGCTCTCCAGGTGTGGGATTTGACTTTCAAAAATGTGGGAATTGCCTCTGAAAATGTGGGAATTGCCTCTGAAAATGTGGGAATTGACTCAGGAAATGTGGTAATTGACCCTGAAAATGTGGGAATTGCCTCTGAAAATGTGGGAATCGACTCTGGAAATGTGGGAATTGCCTCTGAAAATGTGGGATTTGCCCCTGGAAAATGTGGGAATTGCCCCTGGAAATGAGGGAATTGCCCCTGGGAAATGTGGGAATTGCCTCTCCGGCGGAGGCTGGAATTCCACGCCGCTGTTTTTCCCCAGGCCCTGCTGTCCCTGCTCCGGGGGGAGCGTTTTGGATCCCTGGATTCCATCCTGGTGTTCTGCACCCGCCGGGAGGACACGGAGCGCGTGGCCGCCCTCATCCGAACCCACATCCCGGGAATCCCCGGAGCCCGCGGCGGGAAAGGTGGGAACTGACCTGGAAAATGGGGAGTTGAGTCTCAAAATGTGGGAATTGAGTCTCAAAATGTGGGAATTGACTCTCAAAATGTGGGAATTGGCTCTAAAAATGTGGGAATTGACTCTAAAAATGTGGGAATTGACTCTGAAAAAAACTGGAATTGACTCTGAAAATGTGGGAATTGACTTTGAAAAAACTGGAATTGACTCTGAAAATGTGGGAATTGAGTGAAAAAAACTGGGAATTGACTCTGAAAATGTGGGAATTGAGTCTCAAAATCGGGGAGTTGACTCTCAGAATGAGGGATTTGACTCTTTAAAATCTGGGATTTGACTCTTTAAAATCTGGGATTTGACTCTTTAAAATCTGGGATTTGACTCTTTAAAATTGGGGAATTGACTCAAAAATTTGGTTCTCAAAATGTGGGAATTGACTCTCAAAATGTGGAATTTGACTCTCCAAATTTGACCCCAAAAATGTGGGAATTGACCCTGAAAATGTGGGATTTGACTTTCAAAATGTGGGAACTGACTCTCAAAATCAGGGATTTGACTTTCAAAATCTGGGAATTGACTCCCAAAAATGAGGGATTTGACTCCAAAGGAGCGCGTGCCGCCCTCATCCGAACCCACATCCCGGCAATCCCCGGAGCCCGCGGCGGGAAAGGTGGGAACTGACCTGGAAAATGGGGGAGTTGAGTCTCAAAATGTGGGAATTGAGTCTCAAAATGTGGGAATTGACTCTCAAAATGTGGGAATTGGCTCTAAAAAGGAGGGAATTGACTCTGAAAATGTGGGAATTGACTCTGAAAATGTGGGAATTGGCTCTGAAAATGTGGGAATTGGCTCTGAAAAAACTGGGAATTGACTCTGAAAATGTGGGAATGGACTGAAAAAACTGGGAATTGACTCTGAAAAAACTGGGAATTGACTCTGAAAATGTGGGAATTGACTGAAAAAACTGGGGATTGACTCTGAAAAAACTGGGAATTGACTCTGAAAATGTGGGAATGGACTCTCAAAATCTGGGAGTTGACTCTCAGAATGAGGGATTTGACTCTTTAAAATCTGGGATTTGACTCTTTAAAATCTGGGATTTGACTCTTTAAAATCTGGGATTTGACTCAAAAATTTGGTTCTCAAATGTGGGAATTGACTCTCAAAATGCCGGATTTGACTCTCCAAATTTGACCCTGAAAATGTGGGAATTGACTCCCAAAAATGTGGGATTTGACTTTCGAAATGTGGAACTGACTCTCAAAATCAGGGATTTGACTTTCAAAATGTGGGAATTGACTCCCAAAAATGAGGGATTTGACTCCCAAAGGAGCGCGTGGCCGCCCTCATCCGAACCCACATCCCGGGAATCCCCGGAGCCCGCGGGGGAAAGGTGGGAACTGACCTGGAAAATGGGGGAGTTGAGTCTCAAAATGTGGGAATTGAGTCTCAAAATGTGGGAATTGGCTCTAAAAATGCGGGAATTGACTCTGAAAATGTGGGAATTGACTCTGAAAAAACTGGGAATTGACTCTGAAAATGTGGGAATGGACTCTGAAAATGCGGGAATTGACTCTCAAATGTGGGAATCAACTCTGAAAATGTGGGAATTGAGTCTCAAAATCTGGGAGTTGACTCTCAGAATGAGGGATTTAACTCCCAAAATGTGAGAATTGACTCTTTAAAATCTGGGATTTGAGTCTTTAAAATCTGGGATTTGACTCTCAAAATTTGACCCTGAAAATGTGGGAATTGACTCCCAAAATCTGGGATTTGACTCTCAAAATGAGGGAACTGATTGTCAGAATGTGGGAATTGACTCTTAAAATGAGGGAATTGACTCCCAAATTCCGGGAATGGACTGTCAGAAATCTGGGAATTGACTCTAAAAAATCTGGGAATTGACTCTCAGAAATGTGGGAATTGACTCTCAAAATTTGACCCTGAAAATGTGGGATTTGACTCTCAAATGTGGGAATTGACTCTCAAAATTTAAGGCTGAAAATGTGGGAATTGAGTCCCAAAATGAGGATTTGACTCGCAAAAATCTGGGATTTGACTCTTTTAAATCTGGGATTTGACTCTTTAAAATCTGGGATTTGACTCATTGAAATTAGGGAATTGACTCTCAAAATTCGACTCTGAAAATGTGGGAATTGACTCCCAAAAGGAGGGATTTGACTCCCAAAATCTGGGAATTGACTCTCAAATTTAAGAATTGACTCTCAAAAATCTTGAATTGACCCTCAAAATGTGGGAATTGATTCTAAAAATGTGGGAATGGACTCTCAAAATGTGGGAATTGACTTTGAAAAAACTGGGAATTGACCCTGAAAATGTGGGAATTGACCCTGAAAATGTGGGAATTGACTCTCGAATCTGGGAATTGAGTCTCGAATTAAGGAAATGACTCTCAAAATCTGGGAATTGACTCTCAAAATCTGGGAATTGACTCTCAAAATCTGGGAATTGACCCTGAAAATGAGGGAATTGACCCTCAGGAATCTGAGAATTGACTCTCAAAATGAGGATTTAACTCCCAAAATGTGGGAATTGAGTCTTAAAATGTGGGAATTGATTCTCAAATTAAGGAACTGATTCTTAAAATGTGGGGATTGACTCTGAAAATGTGGGAATTGACTCTGAAAATGTGGGAATTGACTCTGAAAATGAAGGGTTTGACTCTAAAAATGTGGGAATTGACTCTCCAAATGTGGGAATTGATTCTCAAAATCTGGGAATTACCTCTTGAAATCTGGGAATTGACTCTCAAAATGTGGGAATTGACTCTGAAAATCTGGGAATTGAGTCTTGAATTTAAGGAATTGACTCTGAAAATGTGGGATTTGACCCTGAAAATGAGGGAATTGACCCTCAGAAATCTGAGAATTGACTCTCAAAATGTGGGAATTGACTCTTGAAATCTGGGAATTGACTCTCAAATTTAAGGAATTGACTCTTGAAATGAAGGAATCGCCTCCCAAAATGTGGGAATTGACTCTCAAAATGTGGGAATTGACTCTCAAAATCTGGGAATAGACTCTCAAGAATCTGGGAATGGACTCTTAAAAAGAGGGATTTGACCCTGAAAATCTGGGATTTGACCCTCAAAATCTGGGAATTGACTCTCAAAAATCTGAGAATTGACTCTCAAAATGAGGGATTTGACTCTCAAAATCTGGGAATTGATTCTCAAAATCTGGGAATTGCCTCTTGAAATCTGGGAACTGACTCTCAAAATGAGGGATTTCACTTTCGAAATGAAGGAATTGCCTCTCAAAATCTGGGAATTGACCTCAAAATCTGGGAATTGACTCTCAAAATGTGGGAATTGACTCTCAAAATCTGGGAATTGACTCTTAAAAAGAGGGATTTGACCCTGAAAATGTGGGTTTTGACTCTGAAAATCTGGGAATTGACTCTTGAAACGCAGGAACTGACTCAGAAATCTGGGAATCGCCTCATCCCAACCTTTTTCCCCCTCCCAGCCCCGGATCCCTGCCCCTGGGTGGCCGATTCCCACCACGCCGGGCTGTCGGCCCCGGAGCGCCGGCGCGTCCAGAGGGGGGGCATGGGATGGGAGCCTGAAAATGGGGGAATGGACTCTGAAAAACAGGGATTTGACCCTGAAAATGTGGGAATTGATTCTGAAAAAGAGGGATTTGGTCCTGAAAATGTGGGAATGGACTCTTAAAAAGAGGGATTTGACCCTGAAAATCTGGGATTTGACCCTCAAAATGTGGGAATTGACTCTCAAATTTAAGGAAATGACTCTCAAAATGAAGGAATCGACTCCCAAAATGTGGGAACTGATTCTCAGAATTAGGGAACTGATTCTCAAAATGTGGGAACTGACTGTCAGAAATCTGGAATTGACTCTCAAAATGAGGGATTTGACTCCCAAGATGTGGGAATTGACTCTCCAAATGTGGGAATTGATTCTCAAAATCTGGGAATTGACTCTTGAAATTCTGGGAATTGAGTCTCGAATTTAAGGAATTCACTCTCAAAATCTGGGAATTGACTCTGAAAATGTGGGATTTGACCCTGAAAATGAGGGAATTGACCCTCAGAAATCTGAGAATTGACTCTCAAAATGAGGGATTTAACTCCCAAAATGTGGGAATTGA
>NW_026990756.1:12500-50178 GCF_036250125.1 Pseudopipra pipra | reverse complement strand
TACGATGGCAGGAACCCCCTGAGGCAGCCCAGGTGCCCTCCGCCTCTGCATCAAAGATGGCTTCGCATCCCCGGCTCTTTGCAAGATAAGTGCAGGGCAAAGCCCAAGAGAGGGGTTGGGAGTGGGTGCAAGTGTGTGCCTCGCCTGGAGGGGTTTTTTGAAATTAGTCCGGTGCAGGGGGTATCCTGTGACAGTTATTTGGAGGCATCAAAGGAAGGGCTTACTTTTTATCATTGGATTTCCCCGTGTTCCGGGCAGAGCAGTTCTGGTGTGTGTCACGTCCTTTCTCTTGTGCGTGTTTTGTGTCACATGGTGTGTGTGGTCACAGGTGTGGGGGTGTCTCACTTGGGGTCAGCCTGGAACTGCTCTGCTCCTGCTCCGTGAATCAGTGGGTAGATGGAATATGGCTTGGAGTCTGATGTCAACATGTCAGTTCCCTTAGACAGTGGAGCTGATGGCTGTCCAGTCGGTGAGCAGGATGGTCTTGCAATGCCCTGCTTGGGTGTATAGGGTCCCGACTGGGTAGAGTAGGAACCAGTGTCTAGGGTTTTAGAGGTTTTTGGCTTTCCTTGTGAGCAATCCCTAAATGTTTGAGAGCTGAGTGTTTGAGCATTTTGCCTATTTCATTTTGCAGAGGCGGTCTCTGGGAGCGGCTGAAGAGAGAGGAGGCCTTGTAGGTGAGCTGGGGAGGCAGCAGGAGGAGCGGGGACTCCCACTGCAGCTTTAGAGGTGCCCTCTAATTTTGTCTCTCGCTCACTCAGGTATCCCAGAAGATGACAGCACGTTGTCCAAGTCTGGTCAGAGCCAGCGACGCGAGGACCTGCCTCGGTGGCAGTGAGTAGAGGCATCATGTGGCTGGGGCCAACGTGTCACACTAGTCAGATATGGTGTCTGGTTTTCTTTCTCGCAGTTGACTCCGAGTGGTCTGACGATGGCAGGAACCTCTGAGGCAGCCCAGGTGCCCCTCTCCTCTGCATCAAAGATGGCTTCGCATCCCCGGCTCTTTGCAAGATAAGTGCAGGGCAAAGCCCCAGAGAGGGGTTGGGAGTGGGTGCAAGTGTGTGCCTCGCCTGGAGGGATTTTTGAAATTAGTCCGGTGCGAGGGGTATCCTGTGATAGGTTATTTGGAGGCCTCAAAGGCAGGGCTTACTTTTTATCATTGGATTCCCGTGTTCCGGGCAGAGCAGTTCCCGGTCTGTGTCACGTCCTTTGTCTCGTCCATGTTTTGTGTCCTTCGTCTCTTAATTGTGTCATGTGGTGTGTGTGGTCACAGGTGTGGGGTGTCTCACTTGGGGTCAGCCTGGACCTGCTCTGCTCTGCTCCGTGGATCAGTGGGTAGACAGAATATTGCTCAGAGTCTCACATCAACATGTCAGTTCCCTTAGACAGTGGAGCCGATGGCTGTCCAGTCGGTGAGCAGGATGGTCTTGCAATGCCCTGCTTGGGTGTATAGAGTCCCGGCTAGGTAGAGTAGGAACCAGTGTCTAGGGTTTAGAGGTTTTTGGCTTTCCTTGTGAGCAATCCCTAAATGTTTGAGAGCTGAGTGTTTGAGCATTTGCCCATTTCATTTGCAGAGGCGGTCTTGGGAGCAGCTGAAGAGAGAGGAGCCTTGTAGGTGAGTTGGGGAGGCAGCAGGAGGAGCGGGGATCCACTGCAGCTTTAGAGATGCCTTCTAAGTTTGTGTCTCTCTCGCTCAGGTATCCCCGAACGTGACATCCACAGTGTCCGACTCTGTTCAGGGCCTGGGTGCTGGTGAGTAGGGGGATCACTGGGGTTTGAGCCCCATGCCACACAACTCACGTATTGCTTGTGGTTTTCTTTCTCGCAGTTGGCTCCTAGTAGTCTGACGATGGCAGGAACCCCTGAGGCAGCCCAGGTGCCCCGCCTCTGCATCAAAGATGGCTTCGCATCCCCGGCTCTTTGCAAGATAAGTGCAGGGCAAAGCCCAAGAGAGGGGTTGGGAGTGGGTGCAAGTGTGTGCCTCGCCTGGAGGGTTTTTTGAAATTAGTCCGGTGCAGGGGGTATCCTGTGACAGTTATTTGGAGGCATCAAAGGAAGGGCTTACTTTTTATCATTGGATTCCCGTGTTCCGGGCAGAGCAGTTCTGGTGTGTGTCACGTCCTTTCTCTTGTGCGTGTTTTGTGTCACATGGTGTGTGTGGTCACAGGTGTGGGGTGTCTCACTTGGGGTCAGCCTGGAACTGCTCTGCCCTGCTCCGTGAATCAGTGGGTAGATGGAATATGGCTTGGAGTCTGATGTCAACATGTCAGTTCCCTTAGACAGTGGAGCTGATGGCTGTCCAGTCGGTGAGCAGGATGGTCTTGCAATGCCCTGCTTGGGTGTATAGGGTCCCGACTGGGTAGAGTAGGAACCAGTGTCTAGGGTTTAGAGGTTTTTGGCTTTCCTTGTGAGCAATCCCTAAATGTTTGAGAGCTGAGTGTTTGAGCATTTGCCTATTTCATTTGCAGAGGCGGTCTTGGGAGCGGCTGAAGAGAGAGGAGCCTTGTAGGTGAGTTGGGGAGGCAGCAGGAGGAGCGGGGATCCACTGCAGCTTTAGAGGTGCCCTCTAATTTTGTCTCTCGCTCACTCAGGTATCCCAGAAGATGACAGCACGTTGTCCAAGTCTGGTCAGAGCCAGCGACCCGAGGACCTGCCTCGGTGGCAGTGAGTAGAGGCATCATGGTGGCTGGGGCCACGTGTCACACTAGTCAGATATGGTGTCTGGTTTTCTTTCTCGCAGTTGACTCCGAGTGGTCTGACGATGGCAGGAACCTCTGAGGCAGCCCAGGTGCCCCTCCTCTGCATCAAAGATGGCTTCGCATCCCCGGCTCTTTGCAAGATAAGTGCAGGGCAAAGCCCCAGAGAGGGGTTGGGAGTGGGTGCAAGTGTGTGCCTCGCCTGGAGGGATTTTTGAAATTAGTCCGGTGCGAGGGGTATCCTGTGATAGGTTATTTGGAGGCCTCAAAGGCAGGGCTTACTTTTTATCATTGGATTCCCGTGTTCCGGGCAGAGCAGTTCCGGTCTGTGTCACGTCCTTTGTCTCGTCCATGTTTTGTGTCCTTCGTCTCTTAATTGTGTCATGTGGTGTGTGTGGTCACAGGTGTGGGGTGTCTCACTTGGGGTCAGCCTGGACCTGCTCTGCTCTGCTCCGTGGATCAGTGGGTAGACAGAATATTGCTCAGAGTCTCACATCAACATGTCAGTTCCCTTAGACAGTGGAGCCGATGGCTGTCCAGTCGGTGAGCAGGATGGTCTTGCAATGCCCTGCTTGGGTGTATAGAGTCCCGGCTAGGTAGAGTAGGAACCAGTGTCTAGGGTTTAGAGGTTTTTGGCTTTCCTTGTGAGCAATCCCTAAATGTTTGAGAGCTGAGTGTTTGAGCATTTGCCCATTTCATTTGCAGAGGCGGTCTTGGGAGCAGCTGAAGAGAGAGGAGCCTTGTAGGTGAGTTGGGGAGGCAGCAGGAGGAGCGGGGATCCACTGCAGCTTTAGAGATGCCTTCTAAGTTTGTGTCTCTCTCGCTCAGGTATCCCCGAACGTGACATCCACAGTGTCCGACTCTGGTCAGGGCCTGGGTGCTGGTGAGTAGGGGGATCACTGGGGTTTGAGCCCCATGCCACACAACTCACGTATTGCTTGTGGTTTTCTTTCTCGCAGTTGGCTCCTAGTAGTCTGACGATGGCAGGAACCCCTGAGGCAGCCCAGGTGCCCCGCCTCTGCATCAAAGATGGCTTCGCATCCCCGGCTCTTTGCAAGATAAGTGCAGGGCAAAGCCCAAGAGAGGGGTTGGGAGTGGGTGCAAGTGTGTGCCTCGCCTGGAGGGTTTTTTGAAATTAGTCCGGTGCAGGGGGTATCCTGTGACAGTTACTTGGAGGCATCAAAGGAAGGGCTTACTTTTTATCATTGGATTCCCGTGTTCCGGGCAGAGCAGTTCTGGTGTGTGTCACGTCCTTTCTCTTGTGCGTGTTTTGTGTCACATGGTGTGTGTGGTCACAGGTGTGGGGTGTCTCACTTGGGGTCAGCCTGGAACTGCTCTGCCCTGCTCCGTGAATCAGTGGGTAGATGGAATATGGCTTGGAGTCTGATGTCAACATGTCAGTTCCCTTAGACAGTGGAGCTGATGGCTGTCCAGTCGGTGAGCAGGATGGTCTTGCAATGCCCTGCTTGGGTGTATAGGGTCCCGACTGGGTAGAGTAGGAACCAGTGTCTAGGGTTTAGAGGTTTTTGGCTTTCCTTGTGAGCAATCCCTAAATGTTTGAGAGCTGAGTGTTTGAGCATTTGCCTATTTCATTTGCAGAGGCGGTCTTGGGAGCGGCTGAAGAGAGAGGAGCCTTGTAGGTGAGTTGGGGAGGCAGCAGGAGGAGCGGGGATCCACTGCAGCTTTAGAGGTGCCCTCTAATTTTGTCTCTCGCTCACTCAGGTATCCCAGGAGATGACAGCACGTTGTCCAAGTCTGGTCAGAGCCAGCGACCCGAGGACCTGCCTCGGTGGCAGTGAGTAGAGGCATCATGGTGGCTGGGGCCACGTGTCACACTAGTCAGATATGGTGTCTGGTTTTCTTTCTCGCAGTTGACTCCGAGTGGTCTGACGATGGCAGGAACCTCTGAGGCAGCCCAGGTGCCCCTCCTCTGCATCAAAGATGGCTTCGCATCCCCGGCTCTTTGCAAGATAAGTGCAGGGCAAAGCCCCAGAGAGGGGTTGGGAGTGGGTGCAAGTGTGTGCCTCGCCTGGAGGGATTTTTGAAATTAGTCCGGTGCGAGGGGTATCCTGTGATAGGTTATTTGGAGGCCTCAAAGGCAGGGCTTACTTTTTATCATTGGATTCCCGTGTTCCGGGCAGAGCAGTTCCGGTCTGTGTCACGTCCTTTGTCTCGTCCATGTTTTGTGTCCTTCGTCTCTTAATTGTGTCATGTGGTGTGTGTGGTCACAGGTGTGGGGTGTCTCACTTGGGGTCAGCCTGGACCTGCTCTGCTCTGCTCCGTGGATCAGTGGGTAGACAGAATATTGCTCAGAGTCTCACATCAACATGTCAGTTCCCTTAGACAGTGGAGCCGATGGCTGTCCAGTCGGTGAGCAGGATGGTCTTGCAATGCCCTGCTTGTGTATAGAGTCCCGGCTAGGTAGAGTAGGAACCAGTGTCTAGGGTTTAGAGGTTTTTGGCTTTCCTTGTGAGCAATCCCTAAATGTTTGAGAGCTGAGTGTTTGAGCATTTGCCCATTTCATTTGCAGAGGCGGTCTTGGGAGCAGCTGAAGAGAGAGGAGCCTTGTAGGTGAGTTGGGGAGGCAGCAGGAGGAGCGGGGATCCACTGCAGCTTTAGAGATGCCTTCTAAGTTTGTGTCTCTCTCGCTCAGGTATCCCCGAACGTGACATCCACAGTGTCCGACTCTGGTCAGGGCCTGGGTGCTGGTGAGTAGGGGGATCACTGGGGTTTGAGCCCCATGCCACACAACTCACGTATTGCTTGTGGTTTTCTTTCTCGCAGTTGGCTCCTAGTAGTCTGACGATGGCAGGAACCCCTGAGGCAGCCCAGGTGCCCCGCCTCTGCATCAAAGATGGCTTCGCATCCCCGGCTCTTTGCAAGATAAGTGCAGGGCAAAGCCCAAGAGAGGGGTTGGGAGTGGGTGCAAGTGTGTGCCTCGCCTGGAGGGTTTTTTGAAATTAGTCCGGTGCAGGGGGTATCCTGTGACAGTTATTTGGAGGCATCAAAGGAAGGGCTTACTTTTTATCATTGGATTCCCGTGTTCCGGGCAGAGCAGTTCTGGTGTGTGTCACGTCCTTTCTCTTGTGCGTGTTTTGTGTCACATGGTGTGTGTGGTCACAGGTGTGGGGTGTCTCACTTGGGGTCAGCCTGGAACTGCTCTGCCCTGCTCCGTGAATCAGTGGGTAGATGGAATATGGCTTGGAGTCTGATGTCAACATGTCAGTTCCCTTAGACAGTGGAGCTGATGGCTGTCCAGTCGGTGAGCAGGATGGTCTTGCAATGCCCTGCTTGGGTGTATAGGGTCCCGACTGGGTAGAGTAGGAACCAGTGTCTAGGGTTTAGAGGTTTTTGGCTTTCCTTGTGAGCAATCCCTAAATGTTTGAGAGCTGAGTGTTTGAGCATTTGCCTATTTCATTTGCAGAGGCGGTCTTGGGAGCGGCTGAAGAGAGAGGAGCCTTGTAGGTGAGTTGGGGAGGCAGCAGGAGGAGCGGGGATCCACTGCAGCTTTAGAGGTGCCCTCTAATTTTGTCTCTCGCTCACTCAGGTATCCCAGAAGATGACAGCACGTTGTCCAAGTCTGGTCAGAGCCAGCGACGCGAGGACCTGCCTCGGTGGCAGTGAGTAGAGGCATCATGGTGGCTGGGGCCACGTGTCACACTAGTCAGATATGGTGTCTGGTTTTCTTTCTCGCAGTTGACTCCGAGTGGTCTGACGATGGCAGGAACCTCTGAGGCAGCCCAGGTGCCCCTCCTCTGCATCAAAGATGGCTTCGCATCCCCGGCTCTTTGCAAGATAAGTGCAGGGCAAAGCCCCAGAGAGGGGTTGGGAGTGGGTGCAAGTGTGTGCCTCGCCTGGAGGGATTTTTGAAATTAGTCCGGTGCGAGGGGTATCCTGTGATAGGTTATTTGGAGGCCTCAAAGGCAGGGCTTACTTTTTATCATTGGATTCCCGTGTTCCGGGCAGAGCAGTTCCGGTCTGTGTCACGTCCTTTGTCTCGTCCATGTTTTGTGTCCTTCTTCTTAATTGTGTCATGTGGTGTGTGTGGTCACAGGTGTGGGGTGTCTCACTTGGGGTCAGCCCTGGACCTGCTCTGCTCTGCTCCGTGGATCAGTGGGTAGATAGAATATTGCTCAGAGTCTCACATCAACATGTCAGTTCCCCTTAGAACAGTGGAGCCGATGGCTGTCCAGTCGGTGAGCAGGATGGTCTTGCAATGCCCTGCTTGGGTGTATAGAGTCCCGGCTAGGTAGAGTAGGAACCAGTGTCTAGGGTTAGAGGTTTTTGGCTTTCCTTGTGAGCAATCCCTAAATGTTTGAGAGCTGAGTGTTTGAGCATTTGCCCATTTCATTTGCAGAGGCGGTCTTGGGAGCAGCTGAAGAGAGAGGAGCCTTGTAGGTGAGTTGGGGAGGCAGCAGGAGGAGCGGGGATCCACTGCAGCTTTAGAGATGCCTTCTAAGTTTGTGTCTCTCTCGCTCAGGTATCCCGAACGTGACATCCACAGTGTCCGACTCTGGTCAGGGCCTGGGTGCTGGTGAGTAGGGGGATCACTGGGGTTTGAGCCCCATGCCACACAACTCACGTATTGCTTGTGGTTTTCTTTCTCGCAGTTGGCTCCTAGTAGTCTGACGATGGCAGGAACCCCTGAGGCAGCCCAGGTGCCCCGCCTCTGCATCAAAGATGGCTTCGCATCCCCGCTCTTTGCAAGATAAGTGCAGGGCAAAGCCCAAGAGAGGGGTTGGGAGTGGGTGCAAGTGTGTGCCTCGCCTGGAGGGTTTTTTGAAATTAGTCCGGTGCAGGGGGTATCCTGTGACAGTTACTTGGAGGCATCAAAGGAAGGGCTTACTTTTTATCATTGGATTCCCGTGTGCAGGGCAGAGCAGTTCTGGTGTGTGTCACGTCCTTTCTCTTGTGCGTGTTTTGTGTCACATGGTGTGTGTGGTCACAGGTGTGGGGTGTCTCACTTGGGGTCAGCCTGGAACTGCTCTTGCCCTGCTCCGTGAATCAGTGGGTAGATGGAATATGGCTTGGAGTCTGATGTCAACATGTCAGTTCCCTTAGACAGTGGAGCTGATGGCTGTCCCAGTCGGGTGAGCAGGAATGGTCTTTGCAATGCCTGCTTGGGTGTATAGGGTCCCGACTGGGTAGAGTAGAACCAGTGTCTAGGGTTTAGAGGTTTTTGGCTTCCTTGTGAGCAATCCCTAAATGTTTGAGAGCTGAGTGTTTGAGCATTTGCCTATTTCATTTGCAGAGGCGGTCTTGGGAGCGGCTGAAGAGAGAGGAGCCTTGTAGGTGAGTTGGGGAGGCAGCAGGAGGAGCGGGGATCCACTGCAGCTTTAGAGGTGCCCTCTAATTTTGTCTCTCGCTCACTCAGGTATCCCAGGAGATGACAGCACGTTGTCCAAGTCTGGTCAGAGCCAGCGACCCGAGGACCTGCCTCGGTGGCAGTGAGTAGAGGCATCATGGTGGCTGGGGCCACGTGTCACACTAGTCAGATATGGTGTCTGGTTTTCTTTCTCGCAGTTGACTCCGAGTGGTCTGACGATGGCAGGAACCTCTGAGGCAGCCCAGGTGCCCCTCCTCTGCATCAAAGATGGCTTCGCATCCCCGGCTCTTTGCAAGATAAGTGCAGGGCAAAGCCCCAGAGAGGGGTTGGGAGTGGGTGCAAGTGTGTGCCTCGCCTGGAGGGATTTTTGAAATTAGTCCGGTGCGAGGGGTATCCTGTGATAGGTTATTTGGAGGCCTCAAAGGCAGGGCTTACTTTTTATCATTGGATTCCCGTGTTCCGGGCAGAGCAGTTCCGGTCTGTGTCACGTCCTTTGTCTCGTCCATGTTTTGTGTCCTTCGTCTCTTAATTGTGTCATGTGGTGTGTGTGGTCACAGGTGTGGGGTGTCTCACTTGGGGTCAGCCTGGACCTGCTCTGCTCTGCTCCGTGGATCAGTGGGTAGACAGAATATTGCTCAGAGTCTCACATCAACATGTCAGTTCCCTTAGACAGTGGAGCCGATGGCTGTCCAGTCGGTGAGCAGGATGGTCTTGCAATGCCCTGCTTGGGTGTATAGAGTCCCGGCTAGGTAGAGTAGGAACCAGTGTCTAGGGTTTAGAGGTTTTTGGCTTTCCTTGTGAGCAATCCCTAAATGTTTGAGAGCTGAGTGTTTGAGCATTTGCCCATTTAATTTGCAGGGGCGGTCTTGGGAGCAGCTGAAGAGAGAGGAGCCTTGTAGGTGAGTTGGGGAGGCAGCAGGAGGAGCGGGGATCCACTGCAGCTTTAGAGATGCCTTCTAAGTTTGTGTCTCTCTCGCTCAGGTATCCCCGAACGTGACATCCACAGTGTCCGACTCTGGTCAGGGCCTGGGTGCTGGTGAGTAGGGGGATCACTGGGGTTTGAGCCCCATGCCACACAACTCACGTATTGCTTGTGGTTTTCTTTCTCGCAGTTGGCTCCTAGTAGTCTGACGATGGCAGGAACCCCTGAGGCAGCCCAGGTGCCCCGCCTCTGCATCAAGATGGCTTCGCATCCCCGGCTCTTTGCAAGATAAGTGCAGGGCAAAGCCCAAGAGAGGGGTTGGGAGTGGGTGCAAGTGTGTGCCTCGCCTGGAGGGTTTTTTGAAATTAGTCCGGTGCAGGGGGTATCCTGTGACAGTTATTTGGAGGCATCAAAGGAAGGGCTTACTTTTTATCATTGGATTCCCGTGTTCCGGGCAGAGCAGTTCTGGTGTGTGTCACGTCCTTTCTCTTGTGCGTGTTTTGTGTCACATGGTGTGTGTGGTCACAGGTGTGGGGTGTCTCACTTGGGGTCAGCCTGGAACTGCTCTGCCCTGCTCCGTGAATCAGTGGGTAGATGGAATATGGCTTGGAGTCTGATGTCAACATGTCAGTTCCCTTAGACAGTGGAGCTGATGGCTGTCCAGTCGGTGAGCAGGATGGTCTTGCAATGCCCTGCTTGGGTGTATAGGGTCCCGACTGGGTAGAGTAGGAACCAGTGTCTAGGGTTTAGAGGTTTTTGGCTTTCCTTGTGAGCAATCCCTAAATGTTTGAGAGCTGAGTGTTTGAGCATTTGCCTATTTCATTTGCAGAGGCGGTCTTGGGAGCGGCTGAAGAGAGAGGAGCCTTGTAGGTGAGTTGGGGAGGCAGCAGGAGGAGCGGGGATCCACTGCAGCTTTAGAGGTGCCCTCTAATTTTGTCTCTCGCTCACTCAGGTATCCCAGGAGATGACAGCACGTTGTCCAAGTCTGGTCAGAGCCAGCGACCCGAGGACCTGCCTCGGTGGCAGTGAGTAGAGGCATCATGGTGGCTGGGGCCACGTGTCACACTAGTCAGATATGGTGTCTGGTTTTCTTTCTCGCAGTTGACTCCGAGTGGTCTGACGATGGCAGGAACCTCTGAGGCAGCCCAGGTGCCCCTCCTCTGCATCAAAGATGGCTTCGCATCCCCGGCTCTTTGCAAGATAAGTGCAGGGCAAAGCCCCAGAGAGGGGTTGGGAGTGGGTGCAAGTGTGTGCCTCGCCTGGAGGGATTTTTGAAATTAGTCCGGTGCGAGGGGTATCCTGTGATAGGTTATTTGGAGGCCTCAAAGGCAGGGCTTACTTTTTATCATTGGATTCCCGTGTTCCGGGCAGAGCAGTTCCGGTCTGTGTCACGTCCTTTGTCTCGTCCATGTTTTGTGTCCTTCGTCTCTTAATTGTGTCATGTGGTGTGTGTGGTCACAGGTGTGGGGTGTCTCACTTGGGGTCAGCCTGGACCTGCTCTGCTCTGCTCCGTGGATCAGTGGGTAGACAGAATATTGCTCAGAGTCTCACATCAACATGTCAGTTCCCTTAGACAGTGGAGCCGATGGCTGTCCAGTCGGTGAGCAGGATGGTCTTGCAATGCCCTGCTTGGGTGTATAGAGTCCCGGCTAGGTAGAGTAGGAACCAGTGTCTAGGGTTTAGAGGTTTTTGGCTTTCCTTGTGAGCAATCCCTAAATGTTTGAGAGCTGAGTGTTTGAGCATTTGCCCTTTTCATTTGCAGAGGCGGTCTTGGGAGCAGCTGAAGAGAGAGGAGCCTTGTAGGTGAGTTGGGGAGGCAGCAGGAGGAGCGGGGATCCACTGCAGCTTTAGAGATGCCTTCTAAGTTTGTGTCTCTCTCGCTCAGGTATCCCCGAACGTGACATCCACAGTGTCCGACTCTGGTCAGGGCCTGGGTGCTGGTGAGTAGGGGGATCACTGGGGTTTGAGCCCCATGCCACACAACTCACGTATTGCTTGTGGTTTTCTTTCTCGCAGTTGGCTCCTAGTAGTCTGACGATGGCAGGAACCCCTGAGGCAGCCCAGGTGCCCCGCCTCTGCATCAAAGATGGCTTCGCATCCCCGGCTCTTTGCAAGATAAGTGCAGGGCAAAGCCCAAGAGAGGGGTTGGGAGTGGGTGCAAGTGTGTGCCTCGCCTGGAGGGTTTTTTGAAATTAGTCCGGTGCAGGGGGTATCCTGTGACAGTTATTTGGAGGCATCAAAGGAAGGGCTTACTTTTTATCATTGGATTCCCGTGTTCCGGGCAGAGCAGTTCTGGTGTGTGTCACGTCCTTTCTCTTGTGCGTGTTTTGTGTCACATGGTGTGTGTGGTCACAGGTGTGGGGTGTCTCACTTGGGGTCAGCCTGGAACTGCTCTGCCCTGCTCCGTGAATCAGTGGGTAGATGGAATATGGCTTGGAGTCTGATGTCAACATGTCAGTTCCCTTAGACAGTGGAGCCGATGGCTGTCCAGTCGGTGAGCAGGATGGTCTTGCAATGCCCTGCTTGGGTGTATAGGGTCCCGACTGGGTAGAGTAGGAACCAGTGTCTAGGGTTTAGAGGTTTTTGGCTTTCCTTGTGAGCAATCCCTAAATGTTTGAGAACTGAGTGTTTGAGCATTTGCCTATTTCATTTGCAGAGGCGGTCTTGGGAGCAGCTGAAGAGAGAGGAGCCTTGTAGGTGAGTTGGGGAGGCAGCAGGAGGAGCGGGGATCCACTGCAGCTTTAGAGGTGCCCTCTAATTTTGTCTCTCGCTCACTCAGGTATCCCAGAAGATGACAGCACGTTGTCCAAGTCTGGTCAGAGCCAGCGACCCGAGGACCTGCCTCGGTGGCAGTGAGTAGAGGCATCATGGTGGCTGGGGCCACGTGTCACACTAGTCAGATATGGTGTCTGGTTTTCTTTCTCGCAGTTGACTCCGAGTGGTCTGACGATGGCAGGAACCTCTGAGGCAGCCCAGGTGCCCCTCCTCTGCATCAAAGATGGCTTCGCATCCCCGGCTCTTTGCAAGATAAGTGCAGGGCAAAGCCCCAGAGAGGGGTTGGGAGTGGGTGCAAGTGTGTGCCTCGCCTGGAGGGATTTTTGAAATTAGTCCGGTGCGAGGGGTATCCTGTGATAGGTTATTTGGAGGCCTCAAAGGCAGGGCTTACTTTTTATCATTGGATTCCCGTGTTCCGGGCAGAGCAGTTCCGGTCTGTGTCACGTCCTTTGTCTCGTCCATGTTTTGTGTCCTTCGTCTCTTAATTGTGTCATGTGGTGTGTGTGGTCACAGGTGTGGGGTGTCTCACTTGGGGTCAGCCTGGACCTGCTCTGCTCTGCTCCGTGGATCAGTGGGTAGACAGAATATTGCTCAGAGTCTCACATCAACATGTCAGTTCCCTTAGACAGTGGAGCCGATGGCTGTCCAGTCGGTGAGCAGGATGGTCTTGCAATGCCCTGCTTGGGTGTATAGAGTCCCGGCTAGGTAGAGTAGGAACCAGTGTCTAGGGTTTAGAGGTTTTTGGCTTTCCTTGTGAGCAATCCCTAAATGTTTGAGAGCTGAGTGTTTGAGCATTTGCCCATTTCATTTGCAGAGGCGGTCTTGGGAGCAGCTGAAGAGAGAGGAGCCTTGTAGGTGAGTTGGGGAGGCAGCAGGAGGAGCGGGGATCCACTGCAGCTTTAGAGATGCCTTCTAAGTTTGTGTCTCTCTCGCTCAGGTATCCCCGAACGTGACATCCACAGTGTCCGACTCTGGTCAGGGCCTGGGTGCTGGTGAGTAGGGGGATCAGTGGGGTTTGAGCCCCATGCCACACAACTCACGTATTGCTTGTGGTTTTCTTTCTCGCAGTTGGCTCCTAGTAGTCTGACGATGGCAGGAACCCCTGAGGCAGCCCAGGTGCCCCGCCTCTGCATCAAAGATGGCTTCGCATCCCCGGCTCTTTGCAAGATAAGTGCAGGGCAAAGCCCAAGAGAGGGGTTGGGAGTGGGTGCAAGTGTGTGCCTCGCCTGGAGGGTTTTTTGAAATTAGTCCGGTGCAGGGGGTATCCTGTGACAGTTATTTGGAGGCATCAAAGGAAGGGCTTACTTTTTATCATTGGATTCCCGTGTGCAGGGCAGAGCAGTTCTGGTGTGTGTCACGTCCTTTCTCTTGTGCGTGTTTTGTGTCACATGGTGTGTGTGGTCACAGGTGTGGGGTGTCTCACTTGGGGTCAGCCTGGAACTGCTCTGCCCTGCTCCGTGAATCAGTGGGTAGATGGAATATGGCTTGGAGTCTGATGTCAACATGTCAGTTCCCTTAGACAGTGGAGCTGATGGCTGTCCAGTCGGTGAGCAGGATGGTCTTGCAATGCCCTGCTTGGGTGTATAGGGTCCCGACTGGGTAGAGTAGGAACCAGTGTCTAGGGTTTAGAGGTTTTTGGCTTTCCTTGTGAGCAATCCCTAAATGTTTGAGAGCTGAGTGTTTGAGCATTTGCCTATTTCATTTGCAGAGGCGGTCTTGGGAGCGGCTGAAGAGAGAGGAGCCTTGTAGGTGAGTTGGGGAGGCAGCAGGAGGAGCGGGGATCCACTGCAGCTTTAGAGGTGCCCTCTAATTTTGTCTCTCGCTCACTCAGGTATCCCAGAAGATGACAGCACGTTGTCCAAGTCTGGTCAGAGCCAGCGACCCGAGGACCTGCCTCGGTGGCAGTGAGTAGAGGCATCATGGTGGCTGGGGCCACGTGTCACACTAGTCAGATATGGTGTCTGGTTTTCTTTCTCGCAGTTGACTCCGAGTGGTCTGACGATGGCAGGAACCTCTGAGGCAGCCCAGGTGCCCCTCCTCTGCATCAAAGATGGCTTCGCATCCCCGGCTCTTTGCAAGATAAGTGCAGGGCAAAGCCCCAGAGAGGGGTTGGGAGTGGGTGCAAGTGTGTGCCTCGCCTGGAGGGATTTTTGAAATTAGTCCGGTGCGAGGGGTATCCTGTGATAGGTTATTTGGAGGCCTCAAAGGCAGGGCTTACTTTTTATCATTGGATTCCCGTGTTCCGGGCAGAGCAGTTCCGGTCTGTGTCACGTCCTTTGTCTCGTCCATGTTTTGTGTCCTTCGTCTCTTAATTGTGTCATGTGGTGTGTGTGGTCACAGGTGTGGGGTGTCTCACTTGGGGTCAGCCTGGACCTGCTCTGCTCTGCTCCGTGGATCAGTGGGTAGACAGAATATTGCTCAGAGTCTCACATCAACATGTCAGTTCCCTTAGACAGTGGAGCCGATGGCTGTCCAGTCGGTGAGCAGGATGGTCTTGCAATGCCCTGCTTGGGTGTATAGAGTCCCGGCTAGGTAGAGTAGGAACCAGTGTCTAGGGTTTAGAGGTTTTTGGCTTTCCTTGTGAGCAATCCCTAAATGTTTGAGAGCTGAGTGTTTGAGCATTTGCCCATTTCATTTGCAGAGGCGGTCTTGGGAGCAGCTGAAGAGAGAGGAGCCTTGTAGGTGAGTTGGGGAGGCAGCAGGAGGAGCGGGGATCCACTGCAGCTTTAGAGATGCCTTCTAAGTTTGTGTCTCTCTCGCTCAGGTATCCCCGAACGTGACATCCACAGTGTCCGACTCTGGTCAGGGCCTGGGTGCTGGTGAGTAGGGGGATCACTGGGGTTTGAGCCCCATGCCACACAACTCACGTATTGCTTGTGGTTTTCTTTCTCGCAGTTGGCTCCTAGTAGTCTGACGATGGCAGGAACCCCTGAGGCAGCCCAGGTGCCCCGCCTCTGCATCAAAGATGGCTTCGCATCCCCGGCTCTTTGCAAGATAAGTGCAGGGCAAAGCCCAAGAGAGGGGTTGGGAGTGGGTGCAAGTGTGTGCCTCGCCTGGAGGGTTTTTTGAAATTAGTCCGGTGCAGGGGGTATCCTGTGACAGTTATTTGGAGGCATCAAAGGAAGGGCTTACTTTTTATCATTGGATTCCCGTGTTCCGGGCAGAGCAGTTCTGGTGTGTGTCACGTCCTTTCTCTTGTGCGTGTTTTGTGTCACATGGTGTGTGTGGTCACAGGTGTGGGGTGTCTCACTTGGGGTCAGCCTGGAACTGCTCTGCCCTGCTCCGTGAATCAGTGGGTAGATGGAATATGGCTTGGAGTCTGATGTCAACATGTCAGTTCCCTTAGACAGTGGAGCTGATGGCTGTCCAGTCGGTGAGCAGGATGGTCTTGCAATGCCCTGCTTGGGTGTATAGGGTCCCGACTGGGTAGAGTAGGAACCAGTGTCTAGGGTTTAGAGGTTTTTGGCTTTCCTTGTGAGCAATCCCTAAATGTTTGAGAGCTGAGTGTTTGAGCATTTGCCTATTTCATTTGCAGAGGCGGTCTTGGGAGCGGCTGAAGAGAGAGGAGCCTTGTAGGTGAGTTGGGGAGGCAGCAGGAGGAGCGGGGATCCACTGCAGCTTTAGAGGTGCCCTCTAATTTTGTCTCTCGCTCACTCAGGTATCCCAGGAGATGACAGCACGTTGTCCAAGTCTGGTCAGAGCCAGCGACCCGAGGACCTGCCTCGGTGGCAGTGAGTAGAGGCATCATGGTGGCTGGGGCCACGTGTCACACTAGTCAGATATGGTGTCTGGTTTTCTTTCTCGCAGTTGACTCCGAGTGGTCTGACGATGGCAGGAACCTCTGAGGCAGCCCAGGTGCCCCTCCTCTGCATCAAAGATGGCTTCACATCCCCGGCTCTTTGCAAGATAAGTGCAGGGCAAAGCCCCAGAGAGGGGTTGGGAGTGGGTGCAAGTGTGTGCCTCGCCTGGAGGGTTTTTTGAAATTAGTCCGGTGCAGGGGGTATCCTGTGACAGTTATTTGGAGGCATCAAAGGAAGGGCTTACTTTTTATCATTGGATTCCCGTGTTCCGGGCAGAGCAGTTCTGGTGTGTGTCACGTCCTTTCTCTTGTGCGTGTTTTGTGTCACATGGTGTGTGTGGTCACAGGTGTGGGGTGTCTCACTTGGGGTCAGCCTGGAACTGCTCTGCCCTGCTCCGTGAATCAGTGGGTAGATGGAATATGGCTTGGAGTCTGATGTCAACATGTCAGTTCCCTTAGACAGTGGAGCTGATGGCTGTCCAGTCGGTGAGCAGGATGGTCTTGCAATGCCCTGCTTGGGTGTATAGGGTCCCGACTGGGTAGAGTAGGAACCAGTGTCTAGGGTTTAGAGGTTTTTGGCTTTCCTTGTGAGCAATCCCTAAATGTTTGAGAGCTGAGTGTTTGAGCATTTGCCTATTTCATTTGCAGAGGCGGTCTTGGGAGCGGCTGAAGAGAGAGGAGCCTTGTAGGTGAGTTGGGGAGGCAGCAGGAGGAGCGGGGATCCACTGCAGCTTTAGAGGTGCCCTCTAATTTTGTCTCTCGCTCACTCAGGTATCCCAGAAGATGACAGCACGTTGTCCAAGTCTGGTCAGAGCCAGCGACCCGAGGACCTACCTCGGTGGCAGTGAGTAGAGGCATCATGGTGGCTGGGGCCACGTGTCACACTAGTCAGATATGGTGTCTGGTTTTCTTTCTCGCAGTTGACTCCGAGTGGTCTGACGATGGCAGGAACCTCTGAGGCAGCCCAGGTGCCCCTCCTCTGCATCAAAGATGGCTTCGCATCCCCGGCTCTTTGCAAGATAAGTGCAGGGCAAAGCCCCAGAGAGGGGTTGGGAGTGGGTGCAAGTGTGTGCCTCGCCTGGAGGGATTTTTGAAATTAGTCCGGTGCGAGGGGTATCCTGTGATAGGTTATTTGGAGGCCTCAAAGGCAGGGCTTACTTTTTATCATTGGATTCCCGTGTTCCGGGCAGAGCAGTTCCGGTCTGTGTCACGTCCTTTGTCTCGTCCATGTTTTGTGTCCTTCGTCTCTTAATTGTGTCATGTGGTGTGTGTGGTCACAGGTGTGGGGTGTCTCACTTGGGGTCAGCCTGGACCTGCTCTGCTCTGCTCCGTGGATCAGTGGGTAGACAGAATATTGCTCAGAGTCTCACATCAACATGTCAGTTCCCTTAGACAGTGGAGCCGATGGCTGTCCAGTCGGTGAGCAGGATGGTCTTGCAATGCCCTGCTTGGGTGTATAGAGTCCCGGCTAGGTAGAGTAGGAACCAGTGTCTAGGGTTTAGAGGTTTTTGGCTTTCCTTGTGAGCAATCCCTAAATGTTTGAGAGCTGAGTGTTTGAGCATTTGCCCATTTCATTTGCAGAGGCGGTCTTGGGAGCAGCTGAAGAGAGAGGAGCCTTGTAGGTGAGTTGGGGAGGCAGCAGGAGGAGCGGGGATCCACTGCAGCTTTAGAGATGCCTTCTAAGTTTGTGTCTCTCTCGCTCAGGTATCCCCGAACGTGACATCCACAGTGTCCGACTCTGGTCAGGGCCTGGGTGCTGGTGAGTAGGGGGATCACTGGGGTTTGAGCCCCATGCCACACAACTCACGTATTGCTTGTGGTTTTCTTTCTCGCAGTTGGCTCCTAGTAGTCTGACGATGGCAGGAACCCCTGAGGCAGCCCAGGTGCCCCGCCTCTGCATCAAAGATGGCTTCGCATCCCCAGCTCTTTGCAAGATAAGTGCAGGGCAAAGCCCAAGAGAGGGGTTGGGAGTGGGTGCAAGTGTGTGCCTCGCCTGGAGGGTTTTTTGAAATTAGTCCGGTGCAGGGGGTATCCTGTGACAGTTATTTGGAGGCATCAAAGGAAGGGCTTACTTTTTATCATTGGATTCCCGTGTGCAGGGCAGAGCAGTTCTGGTGTGTGTCACGTCCTTTCTCTTGTGCGTGTTTTGTGTCACATGGTGTGTGTGGTCACAGGTGTGGGGTGTCTCACTTGGGGTCAGCCTGGAACTGCTCTGCCCTGCTCCGTGAATCAGTGGGTAGATGGAATATGGCTTGGAGTCTGATGTCAACATGTCAGTTCCCTTAGACAGTGGAGCCGATGGCTGTCCAGTCGGTGACCAGGATGGTCTTGCAATGCCCTGCTTGGGTGTATAGGGTCCTGGCTAGGTAGAGTAGGAACCAGTGTCTAGGGTTTAGAGGTTTTTGGCTTTCCTTGTGAGCAATCCCTAAATGTTTGAGAGCTGAGTGTTTGAGCATTTGCCTATTTCATTTGCAGAGGCGGTCTTGGGAGCAGCTGAAGAGAGAGGAGCCTTGTAGGTGAGTTGGGGAGGCAGCAGGAGGAGCGGGGATCCACTGCAGCTTTAGAGGTGCCCTCTAATTTTGTCTCTCGCTCACTCAGGTATCCCAGGAGATGACAGCACGTTGTCCAAGTCTGATCAGAGCCAGCGACCTGAGGACCTGCCTCGGTGGCAGTGAGTAGAGGGGTCATGGTGGCTGGGGCCACGTGTCACACTAGTCAGATATGGTGTCTGGTTTTCTTTCTCGCAGTTGACTCCGAGTGGTCTGACGATGGCAGGAACCTCTGAGGCAGCCCAGGTGCCCCTCCTCTGCATCAAAGATGGCTTCGCATCCCCGGCTCTTTGCAAGATAAGTGCAGGGCAAAGACCCAGAGAGGGGTTGGGAGTGGGTGCAAGTGTGTGCCTCGCCTGGAGGGATTTTTGAAATTAGTCCGGTGCGAGGGGTATCCTGTGATAGGTTATTTGGAGGCCTCAAAGGCAGGGCTTACTTTTTATCATTGGATTCCCGTGTTCCGGGCAGAGCAGTTCCGGTCTGTGTCACGTCCTTTGTCTCGTCCATGTTTTGTGTCCTTCGTCTCTTAATTGTGTCATGTGGTGTGTGTGGTCGCAGGTGTGGGGTGTCTCACTTGGGGTCAGCCTGGACCTGCTCTGCTCTGCTCCGTGGATCAGTGGGTAGATAGAATATTGCTCAGAGTCTCACATCAACATGTCAGTTCCCTTAGACAGTGGAGCCGATGGCTGTCCAGTCGGTGAGCAGGATGGTCTTGCAATGCCCTGCTTGGGTGTATAGAGTCCTGGCTAGGTAGAGTAGGAACCAGTGTCTAGGGTTTAGAGGTTTTTGGCTTTCCTTGTGAGCAATCCCTAAATGTTTGAGAGCTGAGTGTTTGAGCATTTGCCCTTTTCATTTGCAGAGGCGGTCTTGGGAGCAGCTGAAGAGAGAGGAGCCTTGTAGGTGAGTTGGGGAGGCAGCAGGAGGAGCGGGGATCCACTGCAGCTTTAGAGATGCCTTCTAAGTTTGTGTCTCTCTCGCTCAGGTATCCCCGAACGTGACATCCACAGTGTCCGACTCTGGTCAGGGCCTGGGTGCTGGTGAGTAGGGGGATCACTGGGGTTTGAGCCCCATGCCACACAACTCACGTATTGCTTGTGGTTTTCTTTCTCGCAGTTGGCTCCTAGTAGTCTGACGATGGCAGGAACCCCTGAGGCAGCCCAGGTGCCCCGCCTCTGCATCAAAGATGGCTTCGCATCCCCGGCTCTTTGCAAGATAAGTGCAGGGCAAAGCCCCAGAGAGGGGTTGGGAGTGGGTGCAAGTGTGTGCCTCGCCTGGAGGGATTTTTGAAATTAGTCCAGTGCAGGGTGTATCCTGTGACAGTTATTTGGAGGCATCAAAGGAAGGGCTTACTTTTTATCATTGGATTCCCGTGTTCCGGGCAGAGCAGTTCTGGTGTGTGTCACGTCCTTTCTCTTGTGCGTGTTTTGTGTCACATGGTGTGTGTGGTCACAGGTGTGGGGTGTCTCACTTGGGGTCAGCCTGGAACCGCTCTGCCCTGCTCCGTGAATCAGTGGGTAGATGGAATATGGCTTGGAGTCTGATGTCAACATGTCAGTTCCCTTAGACAGTGGAGCTGATGGCTGTCCAGTCTTTGAGCAGGATGGTCTTGCAATGCCCTGCTTGGGTGTATAGGGTCCCGACTGGGTAGAGTAGGAACCAGTGTCTAGGGTTTAGAGGTTTTTGGCTTTCCTTGTGAGCAATCCCTAAATGTTTGAGAGCTGAGTGTTTGAGCATTTGCCTATTTCATTTGCAGAGGCGGTCTTGGGAGCAGCTGAAGAGAGAGGAGCCTTGTAGGTGAGTTGGGGAGGCAGCAGGAGGAGCGGGGATCCACTGCAGCTTTAGAGGTGCCCTCTAATTTTGTCTCTCGCTCACTCAGGTATCCCAGAAGATGACAGCACGTTGTCCAAGTCTGGTCAGAGCCAGCGACCCGAGGACCTGCCTCGGTGGCAGTGAGTAGAGGCATCATGGTGGCTGGGGCCACGTGTCACACTAGTCAGATGTGGTGTCTGGTTTTCTTTCTCGCAGTTGACTCCGAGTGGTCTGACGATGGCAGGAACCTCTGAGGCAGCCCAGGTGCCCCTCCTCTGCATCAAAGATGGCTTCGCATCCCCGGCTCTTTGCAAGATAAGTGCAGGGCAAAGCCCCAGGGAGGGGTTGGGAGTGGGTGCAAGTGTGTGCCTCGCCTGGAGGGATTTTTGAAATTAGTCCGGTGCGAGGGGTATCCTGTGATAGGTTATTTGGAGGCATCAAAGGCAGGGCTTACTTTTTATCATTGGATTCCCGTGTTCCGGGCAGAGCAGTTCCGGTCTGTATCACGTCCTTTGTCTCGTCCGTGTTTTGTGTCCTTCGTCTCTTAATTGTGTCATGTGGTGTGTGTGGTGTCTCACTTGGGGTCAGCCTGGACCTGCTCTGCTCTGCTCCGTGGATCAGTGGGTAGATAGAATATTGCTCAGAGTCTCACATCAACATGTCAGTTCCCTTAGACAGTGGAGCCGATGGCTGTCCAGTCGGTGAGCAGGATGGTCTTGCAATGCCCTGCTTGGGTGTATAGTGTCCTGGCTAGGTAGAGTAGGAACCAGTGTCTAGGGTTTAGAGGTTTTTGGCTTTCCTTGTGAGCAATCCCTAAATGTTTGAGAGCTGAGTGTTTGAGCATTTGCCCATTTCATTTGCAGAGGCGGTCTTGGGAGCAGCTGAAGAGAGAGGAGCCTTGTAGGTGAGTTGGGGAGGCAGCAGGAGGAGCAGGAATCCACTGCAGCTTTAGAGATGCCCTCTAACATTGTGTCTCACTCACTCAGGTATCCTGGAAGGTGAGGGCCACAGTGTCCGACTCCGGTCAGGATGTCGGTGCTGGTTAGTAGGGGGTTCGCTGGGGTTCGTGCTCCGTGCCACACAACTCACATATCTCTTATGGTTTTCTTTCTCGATATTGAGTTGGAGTAACCCCGTGACCGCATGAACCACCTCACCATGGGCGACTGACCCAGACTGGTCGTCTTGAGCTGTCCTTGTCTGCAATCTCCAAGATTTATAAGGATGAGCAACGAGGCACTGAGCTTTAGTGATGGCAGGTGCTATCTGGGTAACTTTTGGGAGCATCCGGGCATTGGAGGTGAGTCAGGGAGGCAGCATGAGAAGCAGGGATGCAGTGCAGCTTTAGAAATGCCCTCCAATTTTGTCTTGCTTTTATTTCTCTTAGTCTCTTTTCCTGATTTTAATTCTCTTAGTCTCATATTCTGCTTTTATTTCTCTAAGGCTCTTCTCCTGCTATTAATTCTCGTAGTCTCTTCTCCTGATATTAATTCTCTAAGGCTCTTCTCCTGATTTTAGTGCTCCTAATCTCTTCTCTTGCTTTTAATTCTCTTACTCTCTTCTCTCTCTTTTTATTTCTCCTAGTCTCTTCTCCTGATTGTAATTTTCCTAGGCTCTTCTTCTGATTTTAATTCTTTTTGGCTCTTCTCCTGATTTTAGTTCTCCTAGGCCGTTCTCCTGATTTTAATTTTTTTAGGGTCTTCTCCTGATTTTAATTTTCTTAGGTTCTTCTTCTGATATTAATTTTTTTTATGCTCTTCTCCTGATTTTAATTCTCTTAGGCTTATCTCCTGGTTTTATTTCTGTTAGGCTTATCTCCTGATTTTAATTTTTTTAGGTTCTTCTCCTGATAGTAATTTTTTTTATGCTATTCTCCTGGTTTTAATTCTATTTGGCTCTTCTCCTGATTTTAATTCTATTTGGCTCTTCTCCTGGTTTTATTTCTCTTAGGCTCTTCTCCTGATTTTTTTTCTCTTAGGCTCTTCTACTGATTTTAATTTTCTTAGGCTCTTCTCCTGATTTTAATTTTTTTAGGCTCTTCTCCTGAATTTATTTCTGTTAAGCTCTTCTCCTTACTTTAATTTTTTTAGACTCATCTCCTGATTTTAATTCTCTTAGGCTCTTCTCCTGATTTTAATTCTTTAGGCTCTTCTTCTGATTTTAATTCTTTTAGGCTCTTCTCCTGATTTTAATTTTTTTAGGCTCTCTTCCTGATTTTAATTCTCTTAGGCTCTTCTCCTGATTTTAATTCTTTTAGGCTCTTCTCCTGATTTTAATTTTTTTAGGCTCTTCTCCTGATTTTAATTCTCTTAGGCTCTTCTCCTGATTTTAAGTTTTTTAGGCTTATGTCCTGATTTTAAGTTTTTTAGGCTCTTCTCCTGATTTTATTTCTCTTAGGCTCTTCTCCTGATTTTATTTCTCTTAGGCTCTTCTCCTGATTTTATTTCTCTTAGGCTCTTTTCCTGATTTTAATTTTTTAAGGCTCTTTTCCTGATTTTAATACTCTCAGGCTCTTAACCTGATTTTAATACTCTCAGGCTCTTTTCCTGATTTTAATACTCTTAGGCTCCTGATTTTAATTTTGTTTGGCTCTTCTCCTGATTTTAATTTTGTTTGGCTCTTCTTTTGATTTTAATTTTTTTAGACTGTTCTCCTGATTTTATTTGTATTAGGCTCTTGTCATGATTTTAATTCTCTTAGGCTCTTCTCCTGATTTTAATTCTCTTAGGCTCTTCTGCTGATTTTAATTTTTTTAGGCTCTCTTCCTGATTTTAATACACTTAAGCTCTTCTCCTGATTGTTATTTTTTTATGGTCTTCTCCTGATTTTAATTTTTTTAGACTCTTTTCCTGATTTTAATACTCTTAGGCTCTTCTCCTGATTTAAAGTTTTTTAGGCTTATGTCCTGATTGTAATTTTCTTAGGCTCTTCTCCTGATTTTAATTTTTTAGACTCTTCTCCTGATTTTAATTCTTTTAGGCTCTTCTCCTGATTTTAGTTTTTTTAGGCTCTTCTGATTTTAATTCTATTTGGCTCTTTTCCTGATTTTAATTTTTTTAGCCTCTTCCCATGATTTTAATTTTTTTAGGCTCTTCTCTTGATTTTAATTCTTTTAGGCTCTTCTCCTGGTTTTATTTCTGTTAGGCTTATCTCCTGATTTTAATTTTTTCAGGCTCTTCTCCTGATTTTAATTTTGTCAGGCTCTTCTCCTGATTTTAATTTTTTTAGGCTCTCTTCCTGATTTTAATTTTTTTAGGCTCTCTTCCTGATTTTAATTTTTTTAGGCTCTCTTCTTGATTTTAATACTCTTAAGCTCTTCTCCTGATTTTAATTCTTTTAGACTCTTCTCCTGTTTTTAACTTTTTTAGGCTCTCTTCCTGATTTTAATTCTTTTTGGCTCTTCTCCTGATTTTAATTCTTTTTGGCTCTTCTCCTGATTTTATTTTTTTTTTGGCTCTTCTCCTGATTTTAGTTCTCTTAGGTTCTTTTCCTGATTTTAATTTTTTTTGCCTCTTCTCCTGATTTTAGTTTTTTTAGGCTCTTCTCCTGATTTTAATTCTATTTGGCTCTTCTCCTGATTTTAATTTTTTTAGGCTCTTCTCCTGATTTTAATTTTTTTAGACTCTTCTCCTGGTTTTATTTCTCTTAGTCTCCTCTCCTGATTTTAATTTTTTTAGGCTCTTCTCCTGATTTTAATTTTTTTAGACTCTTCTCCTGATTTTAATTTTTTTAGGCTCTTCTCCTGATTTTATTTCTCTTAAGCTCTTCTCCTGATTTTAATTTTTTTAGACTCTTTTCCTGATTTTATTTCTCTTAGGCTCTTCTCCTGATTTTAAGTTTTTTAGGCTTATGTCCTGATTTTAATTCTCTTAGGCTCTTCTCCTGGTTTTATTTCTCTTAGGCTCTTTTCGTGATTTTAAGTTGATAGACTCTTCTCCTGATTTTAATTTTTGTAGGCTCTCTTCCTGATTTTAATTTTTTTAGGCTCTTCTCTTGATTTTAATTCTTTTAGGCTCTTCTCCTGGTTTTATTTCTGTTAGGCTTATCTCCTGATTTTAATTTTTTCAGGCTCTTCTCTTGATTTTAATTTTGTCAGGCTCTCTTCCTGATTTTAATTTTTTTAGGCTTTCTTCCGGATTTTAATTTTTTTAGGCTCTTCTCCTGATTTTAATATTTTTAGGCTCTCTTCCTGATTTTAATTTTTTTAGGCTCTCTTCCTGATTTTAATTTTTTTAGGCTCTCTTCTTGATTTTAATACTCTTAAGCTCTTCTCCTGATTTTAATTCTTTTTGGCTCTTCTCCTGATTTTAGTTTTTTTGGCTCTTCCTCTGATTTTAGTTCTCTTAGGTTCTTTTCCTGATTTTAATTTTTTTAGGCTCTCTTCCTGATTTTAATTTTTTTAGGCTCTTCTCCTGATTTTAATTCTTTTTGGCTCTTTTCCTGTTTTTAATTTTTTTAGACTCTTCTCCTGATTTTAATTTTTTTAGGCTCTCTTCCTGATTTTATTTCTTTTAGGCTCTTCTCCTGATTTTGTTTCTCTTAAGCTCCTCTCCTGATTTTAGTTTTTTTGGCTCTTCTCCTGATTTTAATTTTTTTAGACTCTTCTACTGATTTTAATTTTTTTAGGCTCTTCTTCTGATTGTATTTCTCTTAAGCTCTTCTCCTGATTTTAATTTTTTTAGACTCTTTTCCTGATTTTAATTTTTGAAGGCTCTTTTCCTGATTTTATTTCTCTTAGGCTCTTCTCCTGATTTTAAGTTTTTTAGGCTTATGTCCTAATTTTAATTCTCTTTGGCTGTTCTCCTGGTTTTATTTCTCTTAGGCTCTTTTCCTGATTTTAAGTTTATAGACTCTTCTCCTGATTTTAATTTTTGTAGGCTCTCTTCCTGATTTTAATTTTTTCAGGCTCTTCCCATGATTTTAATTTTTTTAGGCTCTTCCCATGATTTTAATTCTTTTAGGCTCTTCTCCTGGTTTTATTTCTGTTAGGCTTATCTCCTGATTTTAATTTTTTCAGGCTCTTCTCTTGATTTTAATTTTGTCAGGCTCTTCTCCTGATTTTAATTTTGTCAGGCTCTTCTCCTGATTTTAATTTTGTTAGACTCCTTTCCTTATTTTATTTCTCTAAGGCTCTTCTCCTGATTTTAATTCTTTAGGCTCTTCTCCTGATTTTAATTCTTTAGGCTCTTCTCCTGATTTTAATTCTCTTAGGCTCTTCTCCTGATTTTAGTTTTTTTGGCTCTTCTCCTGATTTCAGTTTTTTTAGGCTCTTCTCCTGATTTTAGTTCTCTTAGGTTCTTTTCCTGATTTTAATTTTTTTAGGCTCTTTTCCTGATTTTAATTTTTTTAGGCTCTTCTCCTGATTGTATTTCTCTTAAGCTCTTCTCCTGATTTTAATTTTTTTAGAGTCTTTTCCTGATTTTAATTTTTGAAGGCTCTTTTCCTGATTTTATTTCTCTTAGGCTCTTTTGCTGATTTTAAGTTTATAGACTCTTCTCCTGATTTTAATTTTTGTAGGCTCTCTTCCTGATTTTAATTTTTTTAGCCTCTTCCCATGATTTTAATTTTTTTAGGCTCTTCTGTTGATTTTAATTCTTTTAGGCTCTTCTCCTGGTTTTATTTCTGTTAGGCTTATCTCCTGATTTTAATTTTGTCAGGCTCTTCTCCGGATTTTAATTTTGTCAGGCTCTTCTCCGGATTTTAATTTTGTCAGGCTCTTCTCCTGATTTTAATTTTGTCAGGCTCTTCTCCTGATTTTAATTTTGTCAGGCTCTTCTCCTGATTTTAATTTTGTTAGACTCCTTTCCTGATTTTATTTCTCTAAGGCTCTTCTCCTGATTTTAATTTTTTTAGGTTCTTCTTCTGATTTTAATTCTTTTAGGCTCTTCTCCTGGTTTTATTTCTGTTAGGCTTATCTCCTGATTTTAATTTTTTTAGGCTCTTCTCCTGATTTTAATTTTGTCAGGCTCTTCTCCTGATTTTAATTTTGTCAGGCTCTTCTCCTGATTTTAATTTTGTCAGGCTCTTCTCCTGATTTTAATTTTGTCAGGCTCTTTTCTTGATTTTAATTTTGTTAGACTCCTTTCCTGATTTTATTTCTCTAAGGCTCTTCTCCTGATTTTAATTCTTTAGGCTCTTCTCCTGATTTTAATTCTCTTAGGCTCTTCTCCGGATTTTAATTTTTTTAAGCTCTCTTCCTGATTTTAATTTTTTTAGGCTCTTCTCCTGATTTTAATTTTTTTAGGCTCTTCTCCTGATTTTAATTTTTTTAGGCTCTCTTCCTGATTTTAATTTTTTTTTACTCTTCTCCTGATTTTAATTTTTTTAGGCTCTTCTCCTGATTTTAATTCTTTTAGGCTCTTCTCCTGTTTTTAACTTTTTTAGGCTCTCTTCCTGATTTTAATTTTTTTAGGCTCTTCTCCTGATTTTAATTCCTTTTGGCTCTTCTCCTGATTTTAGTTTTTTTGGCTCTTCTCCTGATTTTAGTTTTTTAGGTTCTTCTCCTGATTTTAGTTCTCTTAGGTTCTTTTCCTGATTTTAATTTTTTTAGGCTCTTCTCCTGATTTTAATTTTTTTAGGCTCTTCTCCTGATTTTATTTCTCTTAGGCTCTTTTCCTGATTTTAAGTTTATAGACTCTTCCCCTGATTTTAATTTTTGTAGGCTCTCTTCCTGATTTTAATTTTTTCAGGGTCTTCCCATGATTGTAATTTTTTTAGGCTCTTCTCCTGATTTTAATTCTTTTAGGCTCTTCTCCTGGTTTTATTTCTGTTAGGCTTATCTCCTGATTTTAATTTTTTCAGGCTCTTCTCCTGATTTTAATTTTGTCAGGCTCTTCTCCTGATTTTAATTTTGTCAGGCTCTTCTCCTGATTTTAATTTTGTTAGACTCCTTTCCTTATTTTATTTCTCTAAGGCTCTTCTCCTGATTTTAATTCTTTAGGCTCTTCTCCTGATTTTAATTCTCTTAGGCTCTTCTCCGGATTTTAATTTTTTTAAGCTCTCTTCCTGATTTTAATTTTTTTAGACTCTTCTCCTGATTTTAATTTTTTTAGGCTCTCTTCCTGATTTTAATTTTTTAGGCTCTCTTCTTGATTTTAATACTCTTAAGCTCTTCTCCTGATTTTAATTCTTTTAGACCCTTCTCCTGTTTTTAACTTTTTTAGGCTCTCTTCCTGATTTTAATTTTTTTAGGCTCTTCTCCTGATTTTAATTCTTTTTGGCTCTTCTCCTGATTTTAGTTTTTTAGGCTCTTCTCCTGGTTTTATTTTTGTTAGGCTTATCTCCTGATTTTAATTTTTTTAGGCTCTTCTCTTGATTTTAATTTTTTTAGGCTCTTCTCTTGATTTTAATTTTTTTAGGCTCTTCTCCTGATTTTAATTTTTGAAGGCTCTCTTCCTGATTTTAATTTTTTTAGGCTCTTCTCCTGATTTTAATTCTCTTAGGCTCTTCTCCTGATTTTATTTCTCTTAGGCTCTTCTCCTGATTTTATTTCTCTTAGGCTCTTCTCCTGATTTTATTTCTCTTAGGCTCTTTTCCTGATTTTAATTTTTTTAAGGCTCTTTTCCTGATTTTAATACTCTCAGGCTCTTTACCTGATTTTAATACTCTCAGGCTCTTTTCCTGATTTTAATACTCTTAGGCTCCTGATTTTAATTTTGTTTGGCTCTTCTCCTGATTTTAATTTTGTTTGGCTCTTCTTTTGATTTTAATTTTTTTAGGCTCTTCTCCTGATTTTATTTGTATTAGGCTCTTGTCATGATTTTAATTCTCTTAGGCTCTTCTCCTGATTTTAATTCTCTTAGGCTCTTCTGCTGATTTTAATTTTTTTAGGCTCTCTTCCTGATTTTAATACACTTAAGCTCTTCTCCTGATTGTTATTTTTTTATGGTCTTCTCCTGATTTTAATTTTTTTAGACTCTTTTCCTGATTTTAATACTCTTAGGCTCTTCTCCTGATTTAAAGTTTTTTAGGCTTATGTCCTGATTGTAATTTTCTTAGGCTCTTCTCCTGATTTTAATTTTTTAGACTCTTCTCCTGATTTTAATTCTTTTAGGCTCTTCTCCTGATTTTAGTTTTTTTAGGCTCTTCTGATTTTAATTCTATTTGGCTCTTTTCCTGATTTTAATTTTTTTAGCCTCTTCCCATGATTTTAATTTTTTTAGGCTCTTCTCTTGATTTTAATTCTTTTAGGCTCTTCTCCTGGTTTTATTTCTGTTAGGCTTATCTCCTGATTTTAATTTTTTTAGGCTCTTCTCTTGATTTTAATTTGTTCAGGCTCTTCTCCTGATTTTAATTTTGTCAGGCTCTTCTCCTGATTTTAATTTTTTTAGGCTCTCTTCCTGATTTTAATTTTTTTAGGCTCTCTTCCTGATTTTAATTTTTTTAGGCTCTCTTCTTGATTTTAATACTCTTAAGCTCTTCTCCTGATTTTAATTCTTTTAGACTCTTCTCCTGTTTTTAACTTTTTTAGGCTCTCTTCCTGATTTTAATTCTTTTTGGCTCTTCTCCTGATTTTAATTCTTTTTGGCTCTTCTCCTGATTTTATTTTTTTTTGGCTCTTCTCCTGATTTTAGTTCTCTTAGGTTCTTTTCCTGATTTTAATTTTTTTTGCCTCTTCTCCTGATTTTAGTTTTTTTAGGCGCTTCTCCTGATTTTAATTCTTTTTGGCTCTTCTACTGATTTTAATTTTTTTAGGCTCTTCTCCTGATTTTAATTTTTTTAGACTCTTCTCCTGGTTTTATTTCTCTTAGTCTCCTCTCCTGATTTTAATTTTTTTAGGCTCTTCTCCTGATTTTAATTTTTTTAGGCTCTTCTCCTGATTGTATTTCTCTTAAGCTCTTCTCCTGATTTTAAGTTTTTTAGGCTTATGTCCTGATTTTAATTCTCTTAGGCTCTTCTCCTGGTTTTATTTCTCTTAGGCTCTTTTCCTGATTTTAAGTTGATAGACTCTTCTCCTGATTTTAATTTTTGTAGGCTCTCTTCCTGATTTTAAGTTTTTTTAGGCTCTTCTCTTGATTTTAATTCTTTTAGGCTCTTCTCCTGGTTTTATTTCTGTTAGGCTTATCTCCTGATTTTAATTTTTTCAGGCTCTTCTCTTGATTTTAATTTTGTCAGGCTCTCTTCCTGATTTTAATTTTTTTAGGCTTTCTTCCTGATTTTAATTTTTTTAGGCTCTTCTCCTGATTTTAATATTTTTAGGCTCTTCTCCTGATTTTAATTTTTTTAGGCTCTCTTCCTGATTTTAATTTTTTTAGGCTCTCTTCCTGATTTTAATTTTTTTAGGCTCTCTTCTTGATTTTAATACTCTTAAGCTCTTCTCCTGATTTTAATTCTTTTTGGCTCTTCTCCTGATTTTAGTTTTTTTGGCTCTTCCCCTGATTTTAGTTTTTTTGGCTCTTCCTCTGATTTTAGTTCTCTTAGGTTCTTTTCCTGATTTTAATTTTTTTAGGCTCTTCTCCTGATTTTAGTTTTTTTAGGCTCTTCTCCTGATTTTAATTCTTTTTGGCTCTTTTCCTGTTTTTAATTTTTTTAGACTCTTCTCCTGATTTTAATTTTTTTAGGCTCTCTTCCTGATTTTATTTCTTTTAGGCTCTTCTCCTGATTTTGTTTCTCTTAAGCTCCTCTCCTGATTTTAGTTTTTTTGGCTCTTCTCCTGATTTTAATTTTTTTAGACTCTTCTACTGATTTTAATTTTTTTAGGCTCTTCTTCTGAATGTATTTCTCTTAAGCTCTTCTCCTGATTTTAATTTTTTTAGACTCTTTTCCTGATTTTAATTTTTGAAGGCTCTTTTCCTGATTTTATTTCTCTTAGGCTCTTCTCCTGATTTTAAGTTTTTTAGGCTTATGTCCTAATTTTAATTCTCTTTGGCTGTTCTCCTGGTTTTATTTCTCTTAGGCTCTTTTCCTGATTTTAAGTTTATAGACTCTTCTCCTGATTTTAATTTTTGTAGGCTGTCTTCCTGATTTTAATTTTTTTAGCCTCTTCCCATGATTTTAATTTTTTTAGGCTCTTCTCTTGATTTTAATTCTTTTAGGCTCTTCTCCTGGTTTTATTTCTGTTAGGCTTATCTCCTGATTTTAATTTTTTCAGGCTCTTCTCTTGATTTTAATTTTGTCAGGCTCTTCTCCTGATTTTAATTTTGTCAGGCTCTTCTCCTGATTTTAATTTTGTTAGACTCCTTTCCTTATTTTATTTCTCTAAGGCTCTTCTCCTGATTTTAATTCTTTAGGCTCTTCTCCTGATTTTAATTCTCTTAGGCTCTTCTCCGGATTTTAATTTTTTTAAGCTCTCTTCCTGATTTTAATTTTTTTAGACTCTTCTCCTGATTTTAATTTTTTTAGGCTCTCTTCCTGATTTTAATTTTTTTAGGCTCTCTTCTTGATTTTAATACTCTTAAGCTCTTCTCCTGATTTTAATTCTTTTAGACTCTTCTCCTGTTTTTAACTTTTTTAGGCTCTCTTCCTGATTTTAATTTTTTTAGGCTCTTCTCCTGATTTTAATTCTTTTTGGCTCTTCTCCTGATTTTAGTTTTTTAGGCTCTTCTCCTGGTTTTATTTCTGTTAGGCTTATCTCCTGATTTTAATTTTTTTAGGCTCTTCTCTTGATTTTAATTTTTTTAGGCTCTTCTCCTGATTTTAATTTTTTTAGGCTCTTTTCCTGATTTTATTTCTGTTAGGCTCTTCTTCTGATTTTAATTCTCTTCGGCTCTTCTCCTGATTTTAATTCTCTTAGGCTCTTCTCCTGATTTTAATTCTCTTAGGCTCTTCTCCTGATTTTAATTTTGTCAGGCTCTTCTCCTGATTTTAATTTTTGTAGGCTCTCTTCCTGATTTTAATTTTTTTAGGCTCTTCTCCTGATTTTAATTTTTTTAGGCTCTTCTTCTGATTTTAATTCTTTTAGACTCTTCTCCTGGTTTTATTTCTGTTAGGCTTATCTCCTGATTTTAATTTTTTTAGGCTCTTCTCTTGATTTTAATTTTGTCAGGCTCTTCTCCTGATTTTAATTTTGTCAGGCTCTTCTCCTGATTTTAATTTTGTCAGGCTCTTCTCCTGATTTTAATTTTGTCAGGCTCTTCTCCTGATTTTAATTTTGTCAGGCTCTTTTCTTGATTTTAATTTTGTTAGACTCCTTTCCTGATTTTATTTCTCTAAGGCTCTTCTCCTGATTTTAATTCTTTAGGCTCTTCTCCTGATTTTAATTCTCTTAGGCTCTTCTCCGGATTTTAATTTTTTTAAGCTCTCTTCCTGATTTTAATTTTTTTAGGCTCTTCTCCTGATTTTAATTTTTTTAGGCTCTTCTCCTGATTTTAATTTTTTTAGGCTCTTCTCCTGATTTTAATTTTTTTAGGCTCTCTTCCTGATTTTAATTTTTTTTGGCTCTTCTCCTGATTTTAATTTTTTTAGGCTCTCTTCTTGATTTTAATACTCTTAAGCTCTTCTCCTGATTTTAATTCTTTTAGGCTCTTCTCCTGTTTTTAACTTTTTTAGGCTCTCTTCCTGTTTTTAATTTTTTTAGGCTCTTCTCCTGATTTTAATTCCTTTTGGCTCTTCTCCTGATTTTAGTTTTTTTTGGCTCTTCTCCTGATAGTATTTCTCTTAAGCTCTTCTCCTGATTTTAATTTTTTTAGAGTCTTTTCCTGATTTTAGTTTTTGAAGGCTCTTTTCCTGATTTTATTTCTCTTAGGCTCTTTTCCTGATTTTAAGTTTATAGACTCTTCTCCTGATTTTAATTTTTGTAGGCTGTCTTCCTGATTTTAATTTTTTTAGCCTCTTCCCATGATTTTAATTTTTTTAGGCTCTTCTGTTGATTTTAATTCTTTTAGGCTCTTCTCCTGGTTTTATTTCTGTTAGGCTTATCTCCTGATTTTAATTTTTTCAGGCTCTTCTCTTGATTTTAATTTTGTCAGGCTCTTCTCCTGATTTTAATTTTGTCAGGCTCTTCTCCTGATTTTTATTTTGTTAGACTCCTTTCCTTATTTTATTTCTCTAAGGCTCTTCTCCTGATTTTAATTCTTTAGGCTCTTCTCCTGATTTTAATTCTCTTAGGCTCTTCTCCTGATTTTAATTTTTTTAGGCTCTCTTCCTGATTTTAATTTTTTTAGGCTCTCTTCTTGATTTTAATACTCTTAAGCTCTTCTCCTGATTTTAATTCTTTTAGGCTCTTCTCCTGTTTTTAACTTTTTTAGGCTCTCTTCCTGATTTTAATTTTTTTAGGCTCTTCTCCTGATTTTAATTCTTTTTGGCTCTTCTCCTGATTTTAGTTTTTTAGGCTCTTCTCCTGGTTTTATTTCTGTTAGGCTTATCTCCTGATTTTAATTTTTTTAGGCTCTTCTCTTGATTTTAATTTTTTTAGGCTCTTCTCCTGATTTTAATTTTTTTAGGCTCTCTTCCTGATTTTAATTTTTTTAGCCTCTTCTCCTGATTTTAATTTTTTTAGGCTCTTCTTCTGATTTTAATTTTGTCAGGCTCTTCTCCTGATTTTAATTTTGTCAGGCTCTTCTCCTGATTTTAATTTTGTCAGGCTCTTCTCCTGATTTTAATTTTGTCAGGCTCTTTTCTTGATTTTAATTTTGTTAGACTCTTTTCCTGATTTTATTTCTCTAAGGCTCTTCTCCTGATTTTAATTCTTTAGGCTCTTCTCCTGATTTTAATTCTCTTAGGCTCTTCTCCGGATTTTAATTTTTTTAAGCTCTCTTCCTGATTTTAACTCTCTTAAGCTCTTCTCCTGATTTTAATTCTTTTAGGCTCTTCTCCTGTTTTTAACTTTTTTAGGCTCTCTTCCTGATTTTAATTTTTTTAGACTCTTCTCCTGATTTTAATTCTTTTTGGCTCTTCTCCTGATTTTAGTTTTTTTGGCTCTTCTCCTGATTTTAGTTTTTTTGGCTCTTCTCCTGATTTTAGTTTTTTTAGGCTCTTCTCCTGATTTTAGTTCTCTTAGGTTCTTTTCCTGATTTTAATTTTTTTAGGCTCTTCTCCTGATTTTAATTTTTTTGGGCTCTTCTTCTGATAGTATTTCTCTTAAGCTCTTCTCCTGATTTTAATTTTTTTAGAGTCTTTTCCTAATTTTAGTTTTTGAAGGCTCTTTTCCTGATTTTATTTCTCTTAGGCTCTTTTGCTGATTTTAAGTTTATAGACTCTTCTCCTGATTTTAATTTTTGTAGGCTGTCTTCCTGATTTTAATTTTTTTAGGCTCTTCTCTTGATTTTAATTCTTTCAGGCTCTTCTCCTGATTTTAATTTTGTCAGGCTCTTCTCCTGATTTTAATTTTGTCAGGCTCTTCTCCTGATTTTAATTTTGTCAGGCTCTTCTCCTGATTTTAATTTTGTCAGGCTCTTCTCCTGATTTTAATTTTGTCAGGCTCTTCTCCTGATTTTATTTCTCTAAGGCTCTTCTCCTGATTTTAATTCTTTAGACTCTTTTCCTGATTTTTATTCTTTTAGGCTCTTCTCCTGATTTTAATTTTGTCAGGCTCTTCTGCTGATTTTAATTCTCTTAGGCTCTTCTGCTGATTTTAATTTTTTTAGGCTCTTCTCTTGATTTTAATTTTTTTAGGCTCTTTTCCTGATTTTATTTTTTTTAGGCTCTTTTCCTGATTTTAATTTTTGAAGGCTCTTTTCCTGATTTTATTTCTTTTAGGCTCTTCTACTGATTTTAAGTTTTTTAGGTTTATGTCCTGATTTTAATTCTTTTAGGCTCTTCTCCTGGTTTTATTTCTCTTAGGCTCTTTTCATGATTTTAAGTTTATAGACTCTTCTCCTGATTTTAATTTTTGTAGGCTCTCTTCCTGATTTTAATTTTTTTAGCCTCTTCTCCTGATTTTAATTTTTTTAGGCTCTTCTTTTGATTTTAATTCTTTTAGGCTCTTCTCCTGGTTTTATTTCTGTTAGGCTTATCTCCTGATTTTAATTTTTTCAGGCTCTTCTCTTGATTTTAATTTTGTCAGGCTCTTCTCCTGATTTTAATTTTGTCAGGCTCTTCTCCTGATTTTAATTTTGTCAGACTCTTCTCCTGATTTTAATTTTGTCAGGCTCTTCTCCTGATTTTAATTTTGTTAGACTCCTTTCCGGATTTTATTTCTCTAAGGCTCTTCTCCTGATTTTAATTCTTTAGGCTCTTCTCCTAATTTTAATTTTTTAGGCTCTCTTCCTGATTTTAATTCTCTTATGCTCTTCTCCTGATTTTAGTTCTCTTAGGCTCTTCTCCTGATTTTAATTCTCTTAGGCTCTTCTCCTGATTTTAATTTTTTAGGCTCTCTTCCTGATTTTAATTCTTTTTGGCTCTTCTCCTGATTTTAGTTTTTTTGGCTCTTCTCCTGATTTTTGTTCTCTTAGGTTCTTTTCCTGATTTTAATTTTTTTAGACTCTTCTCCTGATTTTAATTCTTTTTGACTCTTCTCATGATTTTAATTTTTTTAGGCTTTTCTCCTGGTTTTATGTCTGTTAGGCTTATCTCCTGATTTTAATTTTTTCAGGCTCTTCTCCGGATTTTAATGTTTTCAGGCTCTCCTCCTGATTGTAATTTTGTTAGACTCCTTTCCTGATTTTATTTCTCTAAGGCTCTTCTCCTGATTTTAATTCTTTAGGCTCTTCTCCTGATTTTAATTCTTTTAGGCTCTTCTCCTGGTTTTAATTTTTTTAGGCTCTTCTCCTAATTTTAGTTTTTTTCTCCTGATTTTATTTCTTTTAGGCTCTTCTCCTGATTTTAATTTTTTTAAGCTCTTCTACTGATTGTAATTTTTTTATGGTCTTCTCCTGATTTTAATTTTTTTAAGCTCTTCTACTGATTGTAATTTTTTTATGGTCTTCTCCGGGTTTTAATTTTTTTAGACTCTTTTCCTGATTTTAATACTCTTAGGCTCTTCTCCTGATTTAAAGTTTATTAGACTTTTGTCCTGATTTTAGTTCTCTTAGGCTCTTCTCCTGATTTTAATTTTTTAGGCTCTTCTCCTTATTTTATTTTTTTTTAGGCTTAACTTCTGATTTTATTTCCCTTAGGCTCTTTTCTTGATTTTAATTCTATTTGGCTCTTCTCCTGATTATAATTGTTTTAGGCTCTTCTCCTTATTTGAATTGTTTTAGGCTCTTCTCCTGATTTTAATTGTTTTAGGCTCTTCTCCTGATTTGAATTGTTTTAGGCTCTTCTCCTGATTTGAATTGTTTTAGGCTCTTCTCCTGATTTTAATTGTTTTAGGCTCTTCTCCTGATTTTAATTGTTTTAGGCTCTTCTCCTGATTTTAATTGTTTTAGGCTCTTCTCCTGATTTTAATTGTTTTAGGCTCTTCTCCTGATTTTAATTGTTTTAGGCTCTTCTCCTGCTTATAATTTTTTTTAAGCTCTTCTCCTGATTTTAGTTTTTTTAGGCTCTTCTCCTGATTTTAATTTTCTTAGGCTCTTTTCCTGATTTTAATTCTTTTAGGCTCTTCTCCTGTTTTTAATTTCTTTAGGCTCTTCTCCTGATTTTAATTTTTAGACTCCTGATTTTAATTCTTTTAGGCTCTTCTGATTTTAATTTTATAGGCTCTCTGCCTGATTTTAATTTTTTTAGGCTCTTTTCCTGATTTTAATTCTTTTAGGCTCTTCTCCTGATTTTCATTTTTTTAGGCTCTTCTCCTTCTTTTAATTTTCTAAGGCTTATCTCTGGTTTTTATTTCTCTTAGGCTTATCTCCTGGTTTTTTTTCTCTTAGGCTTATCTCCTGGTTTTAATTTTTTTAGACTCTTCTCCTGATTGTATTTTTTTTAGGCTCTTTTCCTGATTTTAATTCTTTTAGGCTCTTTTCCTGATTTTAATTTTTTTAGGCTCTTTTCCTGATTTTATTTCTCTTAGGCTCTTCTCCTGATTTAAAGTTTTTTAGACTCTTCTCCTGGTCTTATTTCTCTTAGGCTTATCTCCTGATTTTAATTTTTTTAGGCTCTTCTCCTGATTTTAATTTTTTTATGGTCTTCTCCTGATTTTAATTTTCTTAGGCTCTTCTCCTTATTTTATTTCTGTTAGGCTCTTCTCCTGATTTTAATTCTGTTAGGCTCTTCTCCTTCTTTAAATTTTTTTGCACTCTTCTCCTGATTTTAATTCTCTTAGGCTCTTCTCCTGATTTTGATTTTCTTAGGTTCTTCTCCTGATATTTTTTTTTTTATGCTCCTCTCCTGATTTTAAGTCTCTTAGGCTGTTCTCCTGATTTTAATTTTTTTAGGCTCTTCTCCTGATTTTAATTTTTTTTAAGCTCTTCTCCTGAGTTTAGTTTTTTTAGGCTTAACTGCTGATTTTATTTTTTTTAGGCTCTTTTCCTAATTTTAAATTTTTTAGGCTCTTCTCCTGATTTTATTTACTCTTAGGCTTATCTCCTAATTTTAATTTTTTAGACTCTTCTCCTGATTTAAATTTTTTTAGACTCTTTTCCTGATTTTAATTTTCTTTTGCTCTTCTCCTGATTTTATTTACTCTTAGGCTTATCTCCTAATTTTTATTTTTTTAGACTCTTCTCCTGATTTTAATTTTTTTAGACTCTTCTCCTGATTTTTATTCTTTTAGCCTCTTGTCCTGATTTTATTTTTTATAGGCTCTTCTCCCGATTTTAATTTTTCTTGCTCCTCTCCTGATTTTAATTCTCTTAGGGTCTTCTCCTGATTTTAATTCTCTTAGGCTGTTCTCCTGATTTTAATTCTTTTAGGTTCTTTTCCTGATTTTAATTCTCTTAGGCTGTTCTCCTGATTTTAATTTTTTTAAGCTTTTCTCCTGATTTTAATTTTTTTTTATGGTCTTCTCCTGATTTTAATTGTTTTAGGCTCTTTTCCTGATTTTAATACTCTTAGGCTCTTCTCCTGATTTTATTTCTCTTAGGCTCTTATTCTGATTTTAATTTTCACGCCATTACACTAGTAAATTTTCAAGCCACTAAGTAATTACAAGCCAATTGTCTGATTTTCGTTAAAAACTACACCAATAAGTATTATGAAAGAAAAATATCTAGTAAGTAAAAAACCGCATAGCAACAGTGCAACCTAGGAATTGCACATATATTTCACATGAAATACTGCCACCTGCCGACGGAAAACGGGAACTACATTAAAAAAATTGATAACTGCGCCACCTGCTAACAGAAAACAGGAACTGCTTTAAAAAAATTCATAACAGCGCCACCTGCTGACAGAAAACAGGAACTGCATTTAAAGATATTCCTAACAGTGCCACCTGCCAGGAAAAAACTGCAATTGCAACTGAAAATTAATCGAACTGCTGCCACCTTGTGGACAATCATAAAATTGCACTTAAAATTTATGTATTTTTATTAATTTTTAATAAAAATTAAAAACCATCCAAATAACACCACATGCACTTCTCACAACACAATCACCCACAAAACCCCCACCAACCCTAGGCCTACACCTATCCCAAATCCTAACCCTAGCCCTACCTGTAAGTTAAACCCTAGCCGAAACCCCAGACCTTCCCCGAGGGGAAGGACTACGCCTAGCCTTATAAATAATCCAAAGCCTAATCCTACCCCTACACCTGTCCCTAACCCTACACCTAAACTTAGCCTAAACCCCAACCCTACACATAATCCTAGGCCAACCCAAACCCTAAGTCAACACCTAACCCTAACCATAACCATCACCCCAACCCTAGGCCTAACCCACAACCTAACCCGAACACTACACCTAACTCTAAGCCAAACCTTAAGCCTAACTCTAACCCTAAACCTGGACCTAGACCTAGAGGGAGCGTTACAGTCAGCATTATGCTTACAGTTAGATTTAGGGTTAGGGTTTACAGTTATACTACAACTAAACCTACCCCTAAACCTT
>NW_026990756.1:2500-7500 GCF_036250125.1 Pseudopipra pipra | reverse complement strand
TTAGGGTTAGGGTTAGGGTTAGGGTTAGGGTTAGGGTTAGGGTTAGGGTTAGGGTTAGGGTTAGGGTTAGGGTTAGGGTTAGGGTTAGGGTTAGGGTTAGGGTTAGGGTTAGGGTTAGGGTTAGGGTTAGGGTTAGGGTTAGGGTTAGGGTTAGGGTTAGGGTTAGGGTTAGGGTTAGGGTTAGGGTTAGGGTTAGGGTTAGGGTTAGGGTTAGGGTTAGGGTTAGGGTTAGGGTTAGGGTTAGGGTTAGGGTTAGGGTTAGGGTTAGGGTTAGGGTTAGGGTTAGGGTTAGGGTTAGGGTTAGGGTTAGGGTTAGGGTTAGGGTTAGGGTTAGGGTTAGGGTTAGGGTTAGGGTTAGGGTTAGGGTTAGGGTTAGGGTTAGGGTTAGGGTTAGGGTTAGGGTTAGGGTTAGGGTTAGGGTTAGGGTTAGGGTTAGGGTTAGGGTTAGGGTTAGGGTTAGGGTTAGGGTTAGGGTTAGGGTTAGGGTTAGGGTTAGGGTTAGGGTTAGGGTTAGGGTTAGGGTTAGGGTTAGGGTTAGGGTTAGGGTTAGGGTTAGGGTTAGGGTTAGGGTTAGGGTTAGGGTTAGGGTTAGGGTTAGGGTTAGGGTTAGGGTTAGGGTTAGGGTTAGGGTTAGGGTTAGGGTTAGGGTTAGGGTTAGGGTTAGGGTTAGGGTTAGGGTTAGGGTTAGGGTTAGGGTTAGGGTTAGGGTTAGGGTTAGGGTTAGGGTTAGGGTTAGGGTTAGGGTTAGGGTTAGGGTTAGGGTTAGGGTTAGGGTTAGGGTTAGGGTTAGGGTTAGGGTTAGGGTTAGGGTTAGGGTTAGGGTTAGGGTTAGGGTTAGGGTTAGGGTTAGGGTTAGGGTTAGGGTTAGGGTTAGGGTTAGGGTTAGGGTTAGGGTTAGGGTTAGGGTTAGGGTTAGGGTTAGGGTTAGGGTTAGGGTTAGGGTTAGGGTTAGGGTTAGGGTTAGGGTTAGGGTTAGGGTTAGGGTTAGGGTTAGGGTTAGGGTTAGGGTTAGGGTTAGGGTTAGGGTTAGGGTTAGGGTTAGGGTTAGGGTTAGGGTTAGGGTTAGGGTTAGGGTTAGGGTTAGGGTTAGGGTTAGGGTTAGGGTTAGGGTTAGGGTTAGGGTTAGGGTTAGGGTTAGGGTTAGGGTTAGGGTTAGGGTTAGGGTTAGGGTTAGGGTTAGGGTTAGGGTTAGGGTTAGGGTTAGGGTTAGGGTTAGGGTTAGGGTTAGGGTTAGGGTTAGGGTTAGGGTTAGGGTTAGGGTTAGGGTTAGGGTTAGGGTTAGGGTTAGGGTTAGGGTTAGGGTTAGGGTTAGGGTTAGGGTTAGGGTTAGGGTTAGGGTTAGGGTTAGGGTTAGGGTTAGGGTTAGGGTTAGGGTTAGGGTTAGGGTTAGGGTTAGGGTTAGGGTTAGGGTTAGGGTTAGGGTTAGGGTTAGGGTTAGGGTTAGGGTTAGGGTTAGGGTTAGGGTTAGGGTTAGGGTTAGGGTTAGGGTTAGGGTTAGGGTTAGGGTTAGGGTTAGGGTTAGGGTTAGGGTTAGGGTTAGGGTTAGGGTTAGGGTTAGGGTTAGGGTTAGGGTTAGGGTTAGGGTTAGGGTTAGGGTTAGGGTTAGGGTTAGGGTTAGGGTTAGGGTTAGGGTTAGGGTTAGGGTTAGGGTTAGGGTTAGGGTTAGGGTTAGGGTTAGGGTTAGGGTTAGGGTTAGGGTTAGGGTTAGGGTTAGGGTTAGGGTTAGGGTTAGGGTTAGGGTTAGGGTTAGGGTTAGGGTTAGGGTTAGGGTTAGGGTTAGGGTTAGGGTTAGGGTTAGGGTTAGGGTTAGGGTTAGGGTTAGGGTTAGGGTTAGGGTTAGGGTTAGGGTTAGGGTTAGGGTTAGGGTTAGGGTTAGGGTTAGGGTTAGGGTTAGGGTTAGGGTTAGGGTTAGGGTTAGGGTTAGGGTTAGGGTTAGGGTTAGGGTTAGGGTTAGGGTTAGGGTTAGGGTTAGGGTTAGGGTTAGGGTTAGGGTTAGGGTTAGGGTTAGGGTTAGGGTTAGGGTTAGGGTTAGGGTTAGGGTTAGGGTTAGGGTTAGGGTTAGGGTTAGGGTTAGGGTTAGGGTTAGGGTTAGGGTTAGGGTTAGGGTTAGGGTTAGGGTTAGGGTTAGGGTTAGGGTTAGGGTTAGGGTTAGGGTTAGGGTTAGGGTTAGGGTTAGGGTTAGGGTTAGGGTTAGGGTTAGGGTTAGGGTTAGGGTTAGGGTTAGGGTTAGGGTTAGGGTTAGGGTTAGGGTTAGGGTTAGGGTTAGGGTTAGGGTTAGGGTTAGGGTTAGGGTTAGGGTTAGGGTTAGGGTTAGGGTTAGGGTTAGGGTTAGGGTTAGGGTTAGGGTTAGGGTTAGGGTTAGGGTTAGGGTTAGGGTTAGGGTTAGGGTTAGGGTTAGGGTTAGGGTTAGGGTTAGGGTTAGGGTTAGGGTTAGGGTTAGGGTTAGGGTTAGGGTTAGGGTTAGGGTTAGGGTTAGGGTTAGGGTTAGGGTTAGGGTTAGGGTTAGGGTTAGGGTTAGGGTTAGGGTTAGGGTTAGGGTTAGGGTTAGGGTTAGGGTTAGGGTTAGGGTTAGGGTTAGGGTTAGGGTTAGGGTTAGGGTTAGGGTTAGGGTTAGGGTTAGGGTTAGGGTTAGGGTTAGGGTTAGGGTTAGGGTTAGGGTTAGGGTTAGGGTTAGGGTTAGGGTTAGGGTTAGGGTTAGGGTTAGGGTTAGGGTTAGGGTTAGGGTTAGGGTTAGGGTTAGGGTTAGGGTTAGGGTTAGGGTTAGGGTTAGGGTTAGGGTTAGGGTTAGGGTTAGGGTTAGGGTTAGGGTTAGGGTTAGGGTTAGGGTTAGGGTTAGGGTTAGGGTTAGGGTTAGGGTTAGGGTTAGGGTTAGGGTTAGGGTTAGGGTTAGGGTTAGGGTTAGGGTTAGGGTTAGGGTTAGGGTTAGGGTTAGGGTTAGGGTTAGGGTTAGGGTTAGGGTTAGGGTTAGGGTTAGGGTTAGGGTTAGGGTTAGGGTTAGGGTTAGGGTTAGGGTTAGGGTTAGGGTTAGGGTTAGGGTTAGGGTTAGGGTTAGGGTTAGGGTTAGGGTTAGGGTTAGGGTTAGGGTTAGGGTTAGGGTTAGGGTTAGGGTTAGGGTTAGGGTTAGGGTTAGGGTTAGGGTTAGGGTTAGGGTTAGGGTTAGGGTTAGGGTTAGGGTTAGGGTTAGGGTTAGGGTTAGGGTTAGGGTTAGGGTTAGGGTTAGGGTTAGGGTTAGGGTTAGGGTTAGGGTTAGGGTTAGGGTTAGGGTTAGGGTTAGGGTTAGGGTTAGGGTTAGGGTTAGGGTTAGGGTTAGGGTTAGGGTTAGGGTTAGGGTTAGGGTTAGGGTTAGGGTTAGGGTTAGGGTTAGGGTTAGGGTTAGGGTTAGGGTTAGGGTTAGGGTTAGGGTTAGGGTTAGGGTTAGGGTTAGGGTTAGGGTTAGGGTTAGGGTTAGGGTTAGGGTTAGGGTTAGGGTTAGGGTTAGGGTTAGGGTTAGGGTTAGGGTTAGGGTTAGGGTTAGGGTTAGGGTTAGGGTTAGGGTTAGGGTTAGGGTTAGGGTTAGGGTTAGGGTTAGGGTTAGGGTTAGGGTTAGGGTTAGGGTTAGGGTTAGGGTTAGGGTTAGGGTTAGGGTTAGGGTTAGGGTTAGGGTTAGGGTTAGGGTTAGGGTTAGGGTTAGGGTTAGGGTTAGGGTTAGGGTTAGGGTTAGGGTTAGGGTTAGGGTTAGGGTTAGGGTTAGGGTTAGGGTTAGGGTTAGGGTTAGGGTTAGGGTTAGGGTTAGGGTTAGGGTTAGGGTTAGGGTTAGGGTTAGGGTTAGGGTTAGGGTTAGGGTTAGGGTTAGGGTTAGGGTTAGGGTTAGGGTTAGGGTTAGGGTTAGGGTTAGGGTTAGGGTTAGGGTTAGGGTTAGGGTTAGGGTTAGGGTTAGGGTTAGGGTTAGGGTTAGGGTTAGGGTTAGGGTTAGGGTTAGGGTTAGGGTTAGGGTTAGGGTTAGGGTTAGGGTTAGGGTTAGGGTTAGGGTTAGGGTTAGGGTTAGGGTTAGGGTTAGGGTTAGGGTTAGGGTTAGGGTTAGGGTTAGGGTTAGGGTTAGGGTTAGGGTTAGGGTTAGGGTTAGGGTTAGGGTTAGGGTTAGGGTTAGGGTTAGGGTTAGGGTTAGGGTTAGGGTTAGGGTTAGGGTTAGGGTTAGGGTTAGGGTTAGGGTTAGGGTTAGGGTTAGGGTTAGGGTTAGGGTTAGGGTTAGGGTTAGGGTTAGGGTTAGGGTTAGGGTTAGGGTTAGGGTTAGGGTTAGGGTTAGGGTTAGGGTTAGGGTTAGGGTTAGGGTTAGGGTTAGGGTTAGGGTTAGGGTTAGGGTTAGGGTTAGGGTTAGGGTTAGGGTTAGGGTTAGGGTTAGGGTTAGGGTTAGGGTTAGGGTTAGGGTTAGGGTTAGGGTTAGGGTTAGGGTTAGGGTTAGGGTTAGGGTTAGGGTTAGGGTTAGGGTTAGGGTTAGGGTTAGGGTTAGGGTTAGGGTTAGGGTTAGGGTTAGGGTTAGGGTTAGGGTTAGGGTTAGGGTTAGGGTTAGGGTTAGGGTTAGGGTTAGGGTTAGGGTTAGGGTTAGGGTTAGGGTTAGGGTTAGGGTTAGGGTTAGGGTTAGGGTTAGGGTTAGGGTTAGGGTTAGGGTTAGGGTTAGGGTTAGGGTTAGGGTTAGGGTTAGGGTTAGGGTTAGGGTTAGGGTTAGGGTTAGGGTTAGGGTTAGGGTTAGGGTTAGGGTTAGGGTTAGGGTTAGGGTTAGGGTTAGGGTTAGGGTTAGGGTTAGGGTTAGGGTTAGGGTTAGGGTTAGGGTTAGGGTTAGGGTTAGGGTTAGGGTTAGGGTTAGGGTTAGGGTTAGGGTTAGGGTTAGGGTTAGGGTTAGGGTTAGGGTTAGGGTTAGGGTTAGGGTTAGGGTTAGGGTTAGGGTTAGGGTTAGGGTTAGGGTTAGGGTTAGGGTTAGGGTTAGGGTTAGGGTTAGGGTTAGGGTTAGGGTTAGGGTTAGGGTT